>NW_027507758.1:126070565-126285565 GCF_037356315.1 Lithobates pipiens
ATCACCCCTGGTCAGCCAAGTTACTCATTATTGGCTGCGAACCAAGCCATCATTCTGATGACCAAACACAAATGTAAATGGTAATACTGGTGAACTCCACAACCATCACAACATATGTTTTTGTGTGCTGAAAATTCTTCTACCAGTTCTACCCCTGATCTGTGACTGGGGAGGGGGGGTTGCACATTTTGGCATGTTCGCCTTGGGCAACTGAAATACCTTGTCCCGCCACTGCCTGTAAAGAAGGTCACTTTCTTCCCCCCCCCCCCCCCCCCCCCACAGTGCAGTACCCGGCTGTGTGAAGGAATGGTATTGTACTAGATCTTTTAAAAGGGCTTTATACGTATATGTGTTACTTTTAATCCTGACCCCCCCCCCCCCCAATCCCTATTTCTGTATTGTCAGAACTGCTTTTTTTAGGCTTGTTTGTGATGGCAGCATGGACTGCTGTTCCTCTGAAAAGCAATCCATGCTCAGATTGCTTTTCAGAGGCATTTGGCAGGCAGTAAAGAAACCATATGTGGCCTCCTCACCACCTGTTCTAAGCCCGTAAATGCAGCATCCACGCACTGCAACCGCGTGCAATGCACACAGTTGCAGGTTGGTTGCAGTGCAGCCCCATTAACCCTGGGTATACCTAGGGACAGAGGCGTTGTTAGGTTTACAAAAGAACTGGGGCTAGAGCTCATAGCAGCATAGTAATGAAAGTCATGCGCTTGAGCTGGCATACACGTGTATATACAGTTATATGTGTGTGTGTGTATCCCCAGAGAGCCCCCCCCCCCTTGCATCAGGGTCCCCAGAGAGCCCCCCTTGCATCAGGGTCTCCAGAGAGCCCCCCCTTAAATAGTGGTCTCCAGAGACTGGAAAAAAAGATTGAGAAACACTGTACTAATGTATCAAGAGTTGTAGATATAGTATTTTTTAGCAGGGGTTCCATGAGACCAGAAAGTTACTTCAAGGGTTTCTCTATGCTGAAAAGGTGAAAGAGCCTGCATTACAGAAACATCACAATGAGCAACTTGGCTATGTGGCAGCTAGGCTGTGCTCTGTACATGCATTTATGATTTCGAGTGTGACTGGACAAGAGCTTTTATTGGTGAAGAGGTACACATACACACATTTTGCACACCTTTTACACAAGGGGGTTTATTTACTAAAGGCAAATCCATTGTGCACTATAGGTACACTGCAAGTGCACTTGGAAGTACAGTCACTGTAGATCTGCGGGGGACATGCAAGTCAAAATAAATAAAACTATTTTTGCTTACACGTGATTGGATGATGGAAATCAGCGGAACTTCCCCTAATTTTAGCTCTACAGCAACTGCACTTTCAAGTAGACATGTGCAAAAGGAAAAAATTAGTTTAGTTTCGTTTTAATTCGTTAATTTTTGTTTAGTTATATTGGTTAAATTTGTTTTCTGATTTTTAGTTTTCTACTGAATTCGAAAAATCGGTCGCATTCGAAAATATTTCAACATGATTCGAAAATATTTTGCGACCCGACTTTAGGGCCATGTATCTCTGGGTCACTTGGTGCTTGAAACCCCAAATTTGGAGATGTTGTAGTGCTAGTTCTACTGTGTTTGCATACCGAATTTGGGGTTCCTAGCTACAAGTGCAGAAAAGTACTTGGCATATTGCCCATATATGAGGTCACTTGGTGGCAGGTGACGTGGCAAGTGGACAATCCACAACTTGGCCACGTGACACTCGTGGCCGGTCACGTGGCACTCGTGGCAGGTGTCGTGGCAAGTGGACAATACACAACTTGTGGCAGGTGACGTGGCAAGTGGACAAATACAATGCACAACTTGTGGCAAGTGGACAATGACATGCAGCATATGCACTTGCCTTGCGATTGACATCCGTGACTTCTTCAATCAGGCATGCTGACAACTTCATTGATACCATAAATATAAATGAAATAAGATGTGTGTGTGTGTGTGTGTGTGTGTGTGTGTTTTTTTTTTTTTTTTGCACGTATGAAAAGTTGATGTGACAGATATATATAAGTAACTAACCATCTTCCAAAATTTCTAATTCAAATAGAAAAGATTAGAACAGAATAGAAAAAAAATATAATTTAATAGAATATACAACCATCTTCTGAAATTCAAGTTTCAAATAGAATAAATTTGAATTTCGAATAGTATGAATTCAAATTTTTAAATTAATTAATTTTAAATGTGGATAGAAAAGATTATAATAAAATAGAAAATAGACTAGAAAAACTATAGAATAGAATATATTATATTATATTATATTATATTATATTATATTTTATTTGGTTCTATTGTTTTTCTAGTCTATTCTTTTATATTCTGTTAAAATCTTTTCTATTAAAATCAAAATCATTATATACTAGATTCGAATTTCAGGAAGATGGGGAGATATATACATACTCTTTCTGACATTTGAATTTCATATAGAATGAATTTGAATAGAAAAGATTAGAATATAGATACTATCTATTTAATTTTAAATTTTTTTTGCAGATTACCATTTGTTTTAATAAGATCTCCTGCAGACTATTATCTATTTAATTTTTTTGCAGATCTCCTGCAGACTATTAGTATCTATTTAGTTTTTTCACCAGATCTCCTGCAGACTATTAGCATCTATTTCTTTTTTAGCAGATCTCCTGTAGACTATTAACAGCTAATCTTTTCTATTCAAATTCGAAATTCTATTCAAAAATGGAAATATATATATATTTATATATTCAAACCACCATCTTCCCGAAATTTGAATCTAGTATATGATTTTGATTTTAATAGAATATAAAACAATAGAACAGAATATAATATATTCTGTTCTGTAGTTTTTCTAATCTATTTTCTATTTTATTATAATCTTTTCTATCCAAATTTAAAATTAATTAATTAAAAAATTTGAATTCATACTATTCGAAATTCAAATTTATTCTATTTGAATTTCAGAAGATGGTTGTATATTCTTTCTATTTTATTCTATTAACTTATATATTTTTTTTTTTTCTAATCCTTTCTATTTGAATTAGAAATTTTGGAAGATGGTTAGTTACTTACTTATATATATCTGTCACATCAACTTCTCATACTTGCAGTGTACCAGTGCAAAAAAACACACACATCTTATTTCATTTATATTTATCACATCAATGAAGTTGTCAGCATGCCTGATTGAAGAACTCACGGATGTCGATCGCAAGGCAAGGACATGTGCCGTATGTCATTGTCCACTTGCCACATCACCTGCCGCAAGTTGTGTATTGTCCACTTGCCATGACACCAAATTTGGGGTTTCTAGCTACAAGTGGCCGCGAGATACGTGGCCCCAAATTCAGGTCGCAAAATGTAATTTTTTTGAATTTGATTCAAATTTCGTTTGAATTCCTTAGCATTGTAATTCGGATGCATCCGAATGTCCGAATAATGAAAATTCGTCCGAATTTCGATTCAGAATGAAACGAAATGCACATGTCTACTTTCAAGTGCACTTGTGGTGCGCACTGCGCAGTGGGTTTGCCTTTAGTAAATAAACCCCAAGGTCTAAATGGAACCTTTTACCCTGGATTATTCCGCTAACAAGATCTTGAGTATAAACATCAATAAATTATTATATCTGGGTGCAAGAGCCCTTAGAGTTCTCCTATTTAGCTCCAAGGGCTGAACAAGAGAAATCTATCAATTCTCCCATCCCTGCTAACAATGGATGGATGAATTTTTCTGCTGTTGGCTTCTGTATTCTGATTTCCAGTACCTGTGGCTGCATCTGAATAGACAATTTTCTAGCCTGCAAATTTGATTTTTCGGATTGAAGGATGATGGTGGGGGGCACCTATGACTCAAATTAAATAGCCTAACCCCTGCCAATCATTGATAAGTAATTGCCCACTGGGAATGTTTTTTTTTTTTATTTTTTTTTTTGTTTCCTTAATGGATTATTGCATGTTACAGCATAACTGTATTAAGCAATTTTATTGCTTGTCTGTTTGTTTTCTTGTACAAATAATATCTGAAGTTCACATAGAGTATTTGAAGTTTACGAATGGCTACACCCTGCAGGTTGGATACTACAACACAATAATACCTTTTAGAATGGTACAAAAAAAGCAAACCTTTCTCAATACCCTTATTTAAATCCTTTTCATTATACACAGTGCAGGCTTCCAGGGAGGCTTTCAAACCGCTTTCATAAAAAAATAAGAGAGGGAGGGGAGAATTAAACATTTTAGTTGAATCAGATATTTATAGAGGTAATTCTACTGTATAGAGCAGCCTTTCTAAACTTTTTCAGTACAGAGAAGGACCCTTAAAACAACTTTTCCGTCTCAGGGAACCCATGCTAAAAATGACTATATCTACATTTCACTATCCTACTTTACTATAAGGCGGCTTAAGCAGCTGCCTAAAACTGGATACACACTACAATTTTTGCTGTTTGATTTCCTTTAGATTTACCTTCAACTATATAGTGCAAGGCCCTACCTGATTGCATACAAATTGAAAGTGTTTAGGCTTGACCTCATATTTTATATGGTTTTGGTAAACCTAAAGGGAAAAAATCTAAAGCAAATTTGTATAGTGTGTATCTCACTTTAGGGTGCCAGAAATATGGAGGGGGGCAGCGGTGAATTGAAAAAGCCCTATTGGATATTTTCCTCTCATCTCTTGTTCTGGTTAAAAGTGAGCATTTTGGATTTTCCTTCATTTTTAGTCCAGGTGACATTGGTCATCAGGACGAAGTCCTCATACACACTATTAGATTTTATGCAGATTTTTGTCTTCGTGTTTACCAAAACCATATAATATAAGGTCCTTGGACTTGAACTATAAGGTTTTGGTAGATCTGAAGAAACTGTAAGTGTGTAAGGGGCTTAAGAGGGGGATTTTACTGGCAATAACAAGGGCAGCGGGGAAGAACTGGGTTTGTAAACCGTAACCACTCCTATTCAAAAGAACTAAAGTTTTAGCTTTAGACACTTTAAACCCCTAAAGCCTTGTACACACGATCAGGTAATTGGACACATTTTCATCAGTTTTTTTGTTGGATGCTAGTCTCAAATCGAAAGTGAAGAGGGTGCTTGCCATCAGAAAAATTTCTGATGCCAGAATTCAATGTCAGAAGTTACGTAATTTGTTGAATTATTTTGTATGTGTTATTTCATTTCTGAGCATGCCTAGTCTTGCTCTTCAGATTTTTAATTTTTTTTTGGGCAGAAAACCATACCAATGAAAAGAAAATCGAATGTTGTGGTCACATCAGACAAATATTTTGCAGCATGCACATCTAGTTTTTGTCTTATGACAATTAGTAATTATCTGTCAAAAGCAGCATACTAACTATCAGAAAATCTGCAAATCTTTCATCGGACGAAATTTAATTTCAGATTTTCTCACCATATGTACGGGCCTTTAGTCTCTTCGCTTATGACCCCTCTCTTACCATTCTGCAGTCTGCTTGTTGTTTCAGAAGCGACTATATCTCTTTATTCCATTGTATACACTTACAGCCTCATAAACGCCTTTGAAGTTCAACTGATTCAGCTGTTTATGGGTGCCTGAAAGAGTAAATTTTAACAATGCATGGCAAACTGTAGGATCTCTTTAAGTAGGAATAACTATACTAGTAGTAGACACTTCTGGGACCTGTGCCAAGTGGTTACCCTGTTTTTTACTCAACTCAGGAGGTCACTTGCTTGAATGGTGCCCACTTTGCATTTTCTTAATAAGTACAAAGTGTTCTCTAATGCGACAAGGTGGAGATTGTGACGTCCCTGCCTCTCCATCTTATCCAGTCAGAGATCACTTTGGATTTACTGAGAAAATCCAAAGCGTTCCCTGAATGACACCTGTGCCAAGCAAGCAGCCTCCTGTGCCCACAATGCAACAGGCCAGATGCTCAGCATGGGACCTTGAAGCTAGTGAAGGTCACTGTAGTAGCAGGGACTACCAAAGTTATTTCCAACTTCCTTGGAGATCCCACAGGTACCAACATGGTGTTTGACTGTGGGTATGATTTTCTTTTTATGAAAAGCTGTTAGTTTTATACCAGATGTAACAGGACACCCATCTTCCAAAAAGTTTAACTTTTTGTCTCATCAGTCCCACAGAATATTTGCCCAAAAAGTATTGGGGATAATCAAGATGTTTTTTGGCAGATGTGAGACAAACCTTGGTGTTTTTGGTCAATCATGAATTGAACACTGACCTTCACAAGAAAAATAAATTGCTCCCAGCGCTCAGAGGTCCTCCACAGAGAGATGAGGCTTAACGGGCAACAAATCCATTAACATCCTAAATGCTTGGCAAATGCAGACCCCCCCCCCCCCATATAGGGGAATTATGCTATACTGGCCGCTGACGCATTTCAGGGGCGCACCCCATCCTCAGAGCTAAGCTTACGCTGTTGAAGGGGGTGCGCCCTGGAAACGCATCAGTTTTGTCAGTAAAGGAGGGGAGGGGGGTGTTGGAGCATGTGTATCCTGCACTACTTGGCATTCTCTGGTTTACATGCTCTTTTTATGTTGCACTTTTGTGAGTATCTATTTTTATCAGTTGTATATCTTTCCAATACATTTAATGTGCTAGGTGCTTTCACCATTCCCGCATTTGTTCTTTTTGTAGATGAACACTGACCTTAACTGGGCCAAGTGAGACTTGCAGTTCTTTGATGTTCTGGGTTCTTTTATGACCTGGATGAGTCGCCGTTGTGCTCTTCAAGTAACTTTGTTAGGTCAGCCACTCCTGAGAAGGTTCACCAATGTTCCAAGTGTTCCCTCATTTGTGGATAATGGCTCTCGCCATGGTTCACTGGAGTCCCAAAGCCTTAGAAATGGTTTCCAGACTGATACATGTCAATTACTTTGTTTCACATCTGTTCTTGGATTTTTTTTTTTTTTTTGATTGCAGCATGACATGTTGCTTTTGAGATCTTTTTAGCATGCTTCACTTTGTCAGACAGCTTCTATTTTAGTAAATTTCTTGATTCAATAGGTCTGGCAGTAATCAGGCCTGGGTGTGTAAAGTGAAATTTAATTCAGCTTTCCAAGAAATGTGATTAATCAAGGTTCATTCATGATTTAGGAAGGTGGTGTGGTGGTGTGGGGGGGGCAATTACTTTTTTATGTCAGCATACAATGGTGTTGTGGCTCCACCCCCACAACCTGATAGGACTGGTTGACTATAACAAAGACAGACCCAGCTCACAGCATTCTCCTTCTTGTCCTCACCTGATCAGGACTGGAGTTGTGAGGTATCTCTTACCGCTTGTCACCCCCTCCCCCCCCAGTCAGGTTCAGCCTCTCCTGGGTGAAAGTCCTTCCAGTACAGCCTCCAAATGTACTATGTGGTTGGAGCCCCATTCTGGTGGTCTGGGGGCATATTTCAGCCTCTGTGATGCAGCCACTGTGGTGACTGGTGAGTTTCCTGGTTGGACCTTTTTAAAGATGGGAGCCCACAGGCTGAAATCCTGAGCATGCTCAAGCACTGATATCATCACTAATGGCCAAGGGTGCCAGTTTAACCACCTCAATACAGTGCAGTTACACCCCCTTCCTGACCAGACCAATTTTCAGCTTTCAGCGCTCTCACACTTTGAATGACAATTACTCAGTCATCCAACACTGTATCCATATGAAACTTGTGTCCTTTTTTTCACACAAATAGAGCTTTCTTTTAGTGGTATTTAATCACTAGTGGGTTTTTTCTCAAATATAATTTTTATTCCGGCACAAGAAAGGGTCATGCCGCTCTTAAACATTACAAACATGGCAATAGTAAAGGACGCAGCCTCATCAGGTAAGTTATCAAGAGCATTACAACTTTGCTTCGCAACTGGAATTACATTGACATCACCATTACTGGTGTACACATGAGGACAGTATGATAACATATCACTAATCAGCCGCTGACGGCTACCCTTTCTTCCTTTCACTTTTTCTATAAGTAAGGAGAGTGAATAGTTAGAGGAACAGTATAAAGAATAGCTAATAAAAGTAGAGAAAGAGAACTAGCGGGGAAGAGCCAGAAGGAGGGAAGAAGAAGAGGGGGTGGGGATGGGTACAGGTTTAAGAGGGGTAGGGTATGGGAGGGAGGGGGGGGGGGGACACAGCTATGGGTCTGGTGCATATCCCTGTGTCTTTACTCCTAAGCACCAGGCATCTGGGCTCCCAATAGGGCTCTCCCCTCTGCCGAGAGGATAAACATATCCCAGAGACTCCATGTGGTCCTGAATATCTCCTGTCTGTCTTGCGAAGTTGCGATGAGAGGACCAGATCCTCCATCTTCTTAATTTCCTCCACCTTCCGCAGCCATTGTGCTGTGGTCGGAGGGCGGGATTGCTTCCACAATTGAGGGATGCAGTATTTGGCAGCGTTTAGTAGATGTCGTAGGATCGATTTTATTTTTATTTTTTTTATATATTTTGACAGGAATGGACGAGAGGTGCAACAGAAAGAACGCTGGGTCATCGGGGATCACATATTCTGTAAATTTTTGTGAGACGGTACGGACTGATGTCCAGAATTCCGTCAATTTGGGACAATCCCAAAAAATATGCATAATCGTTCCTGCGTCCTCGTTGCACCTCCAGCATCTGTCCGAGGTGCCAGGGAAAATAGAGCTCAGGCGGCTAGGTGTCGGGTACCATCTGGTCAATATTTTAAAATTGGTCTCTTGGATTTTGGTGCATAGAGATGATTTAAGAGAATGTCTTATTATGGTCAGTATCTGAGACGTCGTAAAGGTGCGATCCAAATCTGCTTCCCATTTGCGTACGCAGGGGAGAGGTGGCTGTGTTCGGGGAGTGTTTAGCAGTGCATATGTGATGGAAAGCACATGTCGTATAGGTTCATGACCAGAGCATAACTCCTCAAGATGGGTCAACGGCCGAGAGTAACATTGTGGGTTAGGGAGGGAATGTAGAAAATGATGAACTTGTGCTGCCGGCCAGAACGTAAGGCAATACGGTCCCGCTGCATCCATAAGCTCCTCTATAGTGGGCCATCTCCCGTCTTTTACAAAACTAGAGGCCCATTTACAATTGGCCTCACGCAATGTCGGAAAGGCCAGCATAGGCAGTCCCGGAGGGAAACGGTGATGGCCCAAAACCGGGGTCAGGGGGGATTCCGTCGTCGTCAAAGAAGCCGCCCGTGCAGCTCGACAACATTGTCTCAACGTATTGCCTATGAGCGGGTGTGTTGTAACCTCCTCCGGTAAGGAATCATAACACCATAGCGCCTTCTCTAAGGGGAATGCTATTTGTTTACTCTCTATTTGGACCCACTGTTTCAGTTCTAGGTGACGGCCCCTATCGACCACTCTACCTAAATGAATCACTCTGTAATATTTCCTGATGTCCGGCAGCGCAAGACCACCATACTGTTTCGGGAGTGATAACTGAGAGCGGGGTATTCTGGGTTTCTTTTGAGCCCATACAAACCTAGTAAACATGGCCTGCACCTGTGTAAAATATAGGAGAGGAATCTCAATTGGTAAGGCCCCTTTATTTTTTGTGCTATAAAATAAAACGTAAATTTTGTGAAAAAAATGCCTTTTTCTTCGTTTCTGTCATAAATTTTTGCTAATTAGTAATTTTTCTTCATAAATTTTGGCCAAAATTTATACTGCTACATATCTTTGGTAAAAATAACCCACATTAGTGTATATTATTTGGTCTTTGTGAAAGTTATAGAGTCTACAATCTATGGTGCCAATCACTGAAAATTGATCACTTCTGATCAGGCCTTCAGTACATCAGGTGTACCTAATTTCTTGAGACTCTAACTAGTCAGGAAAGTACAAATACCCCCCAAATGACCCCTTTTTACAAAGTAGACATCCCAAGGTATTAAGTAAGTAGCATGGTGAGTTTTTTTAAGTTGTCATTTTTTCCCACAATTCTTTGCAAAATGAAGATTTTTTTATTTTTTTTTACTAAATTGTCATATTATCAGGTTATTTCTCACACACAGCATATGCATACAACAAATTACACCCCAAAATACATTCTGCTACTCTTCCCGAGTACGGTGATGCCACATGTGTGAGACTTTTACACAGCCTGGCCACATACAGAGCACCAACATTGATGTAGTACCTTCAGACGTTCTACGAGCAAAAATGACGCATCTCATTTCTCAACCACCTATTACACTTTTGAAGTCCCTGGAGTACCAGCACAATGGAATTTCCCATAAAATGACCCCATTTTGGAAAGCAAACACCCCCAACGTATAATCTGTGAGGCATAATGAGTCTTTTGAACGGTTCATTTTTTTCCAGAAGTTTTTAGAATATGTGGAAAAAAATTAAAACGCATTTTTTTTTTTACACAAAATTGTCAATTTATAAGATATTTCTAACACATAACATGTATATAGCAAGAATTACACCCCAAAATACATTCTGCTACTCCTCCCGAGTATGGCGATACCACATGTGTAGGACTTTTACACAGCCTGGCCACATAGAGAGGCCGAACATTGAAGTAGTACGTTCAGGCGTTCTAGGAGCATAAATCACACATCTCATTTCATTCCTACCCATCACACTTTTGAAGGTCCTGGAGCACCAGGACAGTGAAATTACCCACAAAATAACCCCATTTTGGAAAGTAAACACCCCAACGTATATTCTATGAGACATGGGCTGCAAATAGGTACTCGGGTACTCTGATGGGCTGGAGATAGGTACTCGGGTACTCTGATGGGCTGGTGACAGGTACTCGGTACTCTGATGGCCTGGTGACAGGTACTCGGGTACTCTGATGGCCTGGTGACAGGTACTCGGGTACTCTGATGGCCTGGTGACAGGTACTCTGATGGTTTGGTGACTGGTATTTGGGTACTCTGAAGGGCGGTGACAGGTACTCATATGGACTGTGACAGGTACTCGAGTACTCAGATGGACTGTGACAGGTACTCGGTACTCTAATGGACTGTGACAGGTACTCGGTACTCTAATGGACTGTGACAGGTACTCGGTACTCTAATGGACTGTGACAGGTACTCGGTACTTTAATGGGCCGTGACAGGTACTCGGGTACCCTGATGGGCCGTGACAGGTACTCGGGTACCCTGATGGGCCGTGACAGGTACTCTGATGTGCCGTGACAGGTACTCGGGTACTCTGATGTTCCGTGACAGGTACTCGGGTACTCTGATGTGCCGTGACAGGTACTCGGGTACTCTGATGTGCCGTGACAGGTACTCGGGTACTCTGATGTGCCGGGACAGGTACTCGGGTACTCTGATGTGCCGGGACAGGTACTCGGGTACTCTGATGGGCTGGGACAGGTACTCGGGTACTCAGATGAACTGTGACAGGTACTCGGGTACTCTGATGGGCTGGGACAGGTACTCGGGTACTCTGATGGGCTGGGACAGGTACTCGGGTACTCTGATGGGCTGGGACAGGTACTCGGGTACTCTGATGGGCTGGGACAGGTACTCGGGTACTCTGATGGGCTGGGACAGGTACTCGGGTACTCTGATGGGCTGGGACAGGTACTCGGGTACTCTGATGGGCTGGGACAGGTACTCGGGTACTCTGATGGGCTGGGACAGGTACTCGGGTACTCTGATGGGCTGGGACAGGTACTCGGGTACTCTGATGGGCTGGGACAGGTACTCGGGTACTCTGATGGGCTGGGACAGGTACTCAAATACTCTGATGGACTGTGACAGGTACTCAAATACTCTGATGGACTGTGATTGACAGGTACTATGAGGGGTGGTGACAGGTCCTCTTTATTGGGGGGGGGGCAATCAGTATGTTTGGTGTACACTGTATGCGGTAACGAGATGTTACCGCAATCTCCTCCTCACACACGATCGGTGTGTGAGGAGGAGAACCCGGTAACATCCCGTTACCGCGGTTTGTTTACATTTTAGTGATCGGCTGTGAAAGGATCACAGCCGATCACGTGGGTAAACAGCCGGCCAATGGCTGTTTACCAGCGTCGGTGACGAGCAGTGTTCCCGGGGAACACGCCGCCACCGGCGTGCACGCGCAGCGCGCTCGCGATCGCGCGCATGCGCCGTGCACGTTCGGGGTGTGACCATCTGTGATCGGCCGTGACTTCATCACGGCCGATCACGTGGTAAACAGCCATAACGAATGGCTGTTCACCCCCTTCGGTGGCGAGCGGTGTCTCCGTGACACGCCGCCACCGAAGAAACAGGGATGCGCACGCACGATCGCGCGCATCCCTGTTTAAACGGGAGGCCGTCATATGACGGCCTCCTGCCACAATAGGTGCGCCGCCTGGCCGTCATTTGACGGCCGGCGGTCAGCTACTAGTTAGAAAAAAAAAAAAACTTTTTTTGTATTGGGGTGGGGTGCAGCACATGGTGGAGTTCTCTACTCCATTGATGCTTATGTAGTGATTTGTTTGCGGGTATGTTTTCCCTTTTTATGGCATTCAACTGGGCTTTTCCTATCTTCTTCATAATGCTTGCTCTGGGATCACTCTGTCATGTTTTACATTTAAATCTTTTGTTCTGTTTCTATGGGGAACGCTGCCCAGTCAGATCACCCATTGCTTTTAGGATAAAGGATTAGGTAAGTAGTGAAGATCTTGAGAAAATCTCGTAATCTCTACAGCCCTATGAGGACCTCAAGATGGAGGGATCCCTCTAAAGGTCAAGACAAGTCACCATCTAACAGCAGACATCCAGGCAATGTTGTTCAAGGTCATCATCTCCCCTCTCGTTATCATTTCTCCCCATCTACAAACACCACGTTACCAGCCCTAATGGTTGCTGCATTTGTGGTGAAAAGTCCTTGCCTGACAAGCTAGTATGTCAAGTCCGCTTGGAGGAAGCTGCAATTGACAAAGAAGGAGCCAGGAAAGTAGCGGTCTCGATTAACATGAAGCCTGTACTCAGTAAGTGACTGAATTACCTAGAACTTCCAACTAGAGCCAATGGGTGGTGTCCAAACTGGGAAGCTTGTCAGATGACAAAGACATTAAAAAGGACCACAGGCTTTGACTTTTGCCCAATAGAACCTTTTGCAAGGGCAGTTATGGAATTCAATCCCTTTGTTGAATGACTGGAGGAGTTAATCCAGGAACAATGGCAAGGGCCAGAGAAAACAACTGTAATAAACAGGATGTAAAAACTATATCCCCTGAAAGAGCCAAAGGCCAACCTTCTGCTGTCTCCTCCAATGGTAGATGCATCATTAATGCGACTGGCAAGACTTGTCACCTTGCGATTACGTTTAAGGATGCTCTAGTCCAAAAATAAGATCTAGGTCTGAAGTGCTCCTAAGTACTGTAGCATCTGCAGGTGCCTGTGAACCAGCAATAACATTTACAGCGGTAGGCAGAGTAATATCGAGTTGGACGGTTAATATTAAAGAAGCCCTTCTGGAGGAAGTGGAGAGAGACAAGGTGGTAACGGCTTTGTAAGAGCTGAAATTGGTGGGAGACTGTGGCAGAGGCGTCAGACGTCATTTGATGTTTTTCAAGAGCAATGTTGCCCATGGTAACTGCAGGGAGGGCATTATGGCTGAAGCCATAGTCAGCAGATCCTGCCTTAAAAATCAAACTGGTGAAAGATACCAGACGATAGCTCCAATCTATTTGGCAGTGGACTGGATACAGACATCTCAAGGGTGACCACTGGCAGGTCAGGACGGATATCATCTCGCAAAACCAGAAAAATCTGAAAGGTCCAGCATACAGGTGGCAACTCCCGGGTAGATATACGAGGAGGAAAAATCCTATGGACTGGGAAAGGACTACAAAGGGAACTGAGAAGTACCCAATCTTCATTGTTGAAGGCTTTTAAAATCTAAGGTACCTGTCTTGGGAGAACAGCAGAAGCCCTATTAAGGGTGCGCTCATCCAGGGATGCCTCTGGGAGCCAGATGAAGCTTTGTGCACACACCTGAAAGAAAAATATTCAGGATTAGTGTGCAATATCAGCTATATCATTGTGCCATTGGTGGAAGTTTAATGGATGTCCACCTTCCAATCACTTTCAGCCAGGCTACTGGATTTGATGGAAAAGCAAAACCTTCTGGTCCAGTTTGTAGCTGAATTAATTTTTTTTTAAAATGCACATTTTGTGAAGGTTCCAAGTGCCCAGAGGAGATGAGCATTCAGTTCACCTCCATTCCTAGTAGTAAAAAAAAACTCAATCAGGCGATCTGTGTACAGTGCTAAACTTGGGCGGGTTCACAGACTCAACAAGCACAGAAGGTTGGTATTGCGCAAGATAAGGAACCTTCGATCAATTCTTTTGATAAATCTGGGAGAGTGGATGCTCTCTGTAGGGTTCTCAGACATCTACTTGCTTATCCCAATCCATCCTGCATTTCAGTTCCACTACCAGTTTCAGGGCCTTCCCTTTGTCTGTCCACCTTCCCTAGGACATTCGCAAAGGTCCTACTGCCTGCAATAGCAAAGGGGGTGAGAATACTACACTACTTTGCTGGCTGGAAGAAAAAATGCCATCCATCGGGAGATGCTTTTCCAGCATTGGGATGCTCTGCTACACAATTACAACATTTTAATAGCTAATTATTTGGAAGAATTAAGAAAATTATTTCTCTGCCCAGCTCAAAGAATTAGGTTCTGAGAAAAGGAGAAAAATTCAGTAGATTTTCCATGAAGGAAGATCCATCCTCTGATAGAAAAATCAAAGGTACTTTGGGAGCGAAGTCTCTTTCAGCACAACAGTGCCTAAGTATCCTTGGTTCTTCTTAATTGACCAATTGTTTTTGAATGGAACGTTCTCACGTCAGACCCTAACAAAGACGTTGGGGACGCGTTTCAAAAATGTTCAGCTTACAAAGCAAAGTATTGAATGCTCTTGAACTGAGAGCAGCGTTCAAAGTCCTTCTGGGATATACTGCTTTTTATAAGATGAACAAGAGTACTGTACTGTGCCTAGACATCAATAGAAGGGTAGAATTCTTAGGCTGTCAGTGGAACTTTCATTATCGATAATTGAAATTATACAATTTTGGCTGAGGAGGCTCTGGTGTCTCTCTACAGTTGAGCATTTAGTCACCACTGCCAGCCACAGAGCTGCAGGCTTTGTACTCATGGAGTCTCGCCTAATGTTCTACCCTGACAGAATAGTCCTAATACCCTCAAACAGCTTTTATCCCTAATGTATCTTTCTCCTTCCACTTTAACCAGGAAGTAAATCTACCATCTTTTTTTGAAGCGGTAGAACCACATCCCCAGCATGTTGATCTAACTCTGATGGCCTGCTTGGCAGCTACCTTTTCATTCATGAAAGCTGAAAACTGCGCTTGGTTCCAGCATCGCTTAAGGCAGGGTCAGTCGGCATCCATACATAGTTGCCTCCTAGATTAAGACAACTTAAAATACCTTACTCTTCACAGGACCTTTCTGTTCTGAAAGACTTCAGAGCACTTTCAACCAGGGAAGTGTCAGCTCTGTAGAAAGAGCAATGCTGAGTTTCTCCTGGGAGAACCGCATTGTTGACTTCTTCAGGACACCTTCTTTTCGCTTTATTAGGTGAACCTGATTCAGCTCACGACAGTAAAATTTGGAAAACCTTTTGTGCATACTTGCACTACTGAGCATTACAAAAATTTTCTTGCACCCTCCGATATAAGTTCTCATTGTATGCTGCCATGATGTGCCAGGAAAACATAAAATTGTATACTCCCCCTTTCCATAATTTTCCTTTCCTGGTGCATCTTCATGGCACCATACAGATTCCCACCCAAAATGATGAGAGCTACAGAAAATGCTGCAAGCCAGGTCTGTATTTGATTTATAGTTAACCAGTCCTATCAGGTTGTGGGGGCGGAGTCACAACCCATTGTATGCTGCCATGAAGATGCACAAGGGAAGGAAAATTACAGAAAGGTTAGTATACAATTTTTCCATCCCCTTTTTTTTTTTTTTACATAGGGCCAGACAGGTTTGGACAGCTTTTTTTTCCCCCTAATAAATTAAATCATCAAGCCTGCATTTTTTATTTACTCATATTATCTTTGTGTAATATTAAAATGTACTTTTGAATCATAGTGTGAAAATTATGCAAACAAAAATCCGGAAGGGGGCAAATACCCTTTTCAGAGGTGTGTGTCTCTCCCCTCCCCTCACTATGGAATTACGTTAATGCGATTATTTAATTTACCAATAAAATGTTACATAACTGACTGAGGTTTTAAAAGTATGGCAGTGAACTGGTAAACATACTCTTTTTGTAAAACATTTTAGTGAAACCAGACCCCATTTTTTGATGGATGTGTAACAAGATGGGGTTCATTGATGTTGATGATAAGGCAATGAATGGTAAGGTGTGTCATAGAATAGGGGCACAAAGGGCAACTGAAGTCTAGGCTCAGCATTGTAGGTGCCTTTTCGACTCTGGTCATGTGGCAGAATGGTGAACGTTTGTACATATACAGGGAAGAACTATGATGGTTGGCAACAAAGGGAAATAATGTTTCTTTATAATAAAACGTACAGATGGTACTGATAAGCTTTCAGTAAGTCAAGAACAAAAATTTAATATAATGCTGCTTACCAGTCTTTAAATGTAGTGACTGCATTAGTTTACTTTTCTCAGACTTTCCCTCTTATTTTCACCAAGTGATGGTCAACTTTCCTAGAGTTGATGGTGGTGCTGAATTCACAAGGCTGCTTATGGTCATTCATAAGTGGAAACATATGACAAGATTTGCAATGGTGGTGGAACCTTCCTACACTAACACCCTTTTCACACTGGGCAGTTTTCAGGAGCTTTAGCACTGGAAATAGCCTCTGCTAAGTGTCTAAAAATTGCCTCCCATTCATTACAGTATGACTTTTCATACTCGGGTGGTGCGCTTGTGGGACATTCCAAAAAGTCCTGCAAGCGGCATCTTTCGGACGGGTTGGGAGTGCTGTATTTAACGCTCCCAAAAACGCTTTGCCCATTGGAATGGGCAACGCTTTCAAAGTACCTGAAAAGCTCTTTCAAAGCACTGGGGATTAAAAGCGGTGCGAAAGAGCTGCTTAAACGGCACTAAAGCTCAGCTAAAACGAGCAGCGTTTTAGCGCCAATGGCTGGCGCTCGCAGTGGGAAAGGAGTCATAACTATCTGTGTTTTACTTAGACATATGCATATAGGTGGTGGACTTCCATCAGCATCTGTTGCTTTTATTGATATTTTTATTTTTTGCGTCATTTTGGAATAGTGGTGTCACCCTCTGCATATTTTATTTGAATTTATGATGTTGACACATATTACATTTTATTTTGAATACAATTATTACCCTTTGTATTGGCATACATATTAATAAGACGCATTTAATTTTGGTAATACAGTGCAGCATTTGTATTCTGCTTCAATCGTGTTTTTTTTTTTTTTTTTATTTATTTATTTATTTTTTTTTGGCTGGGGGGGGGGTTCAGCAGAGAAAAAAAACCCAAAATCAAAAACCAACTATAATGCATCCTCCACACTCTGGAAATGTTGATAGAACTGTAAAGGAATAGCAATGGTCAACATATAAAAGGAAAACCGTAAACCTGAAACATGCTGGAGAAAGATAAAGTAGTCTAGTGGGATTAGCTAACCATGACACTAGACCCAATATAGGGCAGCCATTCGCAGAAAAAGGTTTTCTTTTGTTTTTGTAATAAAAATGTGTAAATAAGTACGTTTTTTTTTTTTTTTTTTTTCTCCACTGATGAGTGGCACTGACAAGCGGCACTGATGGGCATTGATAGGCGGCACTGATGGGCACTCATAGGTGGCACTGATGGGCTACACTGGGCAGCGAAAGGTGGTATTGATGGGCACTGATGGATTTAACTGACAGACATCACTGGTGGCACTGGCAGGCATTTTGATGTGGCACTGATTGGCAGCGGCCTGGGCACTGATTGCCATTTCCCTGGTGGTCTAGGGTGGCATACCTGGTGGTCCATTGGGGTGGCTGTCCCTGGTGGTCTGCTGGCATCCCTGGTGGTCCTGGGCGGGCATCTGAGGGGGGGCTGTGCTGATAATAAGCACAGACCCCCCCCCCCAGTCAGAGGAGCAGTCGATCGGCTCTCCTCTACTCGCGTCTGACAGACACGAGTGAGGAAAAGCCGATCAACGGCTCTTCCTGTTTACATTGTGATCAGCCGTGATTGGACATTGCTGATCACGTGGTAAAGAGTCTCCATCAGAGACTTTTTCTCCATCAGAGACTTTTTCTCCATCAGAGACTTTTTCTCCATCAGAGACTCTTTACCGAGATCGTAGTTTTGGTGTGCCAGGCTGACATGCTGCAACAACGATCGCTGTGATGCACGCCCCCAGGAGCGCGCAGTTACTTGATATCCTGAAAGACATCATATGACAGCCAGTCAAGATATCACAACCACTTTGCCGACGTCATTTTGTTGTATGGTGGGCGGCAAGTGGTTAACATTTGTGGCACTTGGCATGGTATATGTATTTTTATTATAGTCAGCATAAGTCTACAAGCTATGGTACTTATCATTGAAAATTGATCACACCTAATGTACTATCTCATTTATGAGGCCGTGAAAAGTCATATACTAAAAGCAATACATTTTAACATAAACCAATGAGTGGATGAAAAAAAGTATGTACAGTTGTACACTTGATGCAACTTCTCTCCATGGTGCAATAAAAGGCAAAAAGATCAAAAATAATAAGGGAAAAAATGCATAAAAAATAAATACAGATAGATATCGACATATATATATATATATATATATATATATATATATATATATACACACATCTTTATCTTTCTGTCGTCACAAATATAAAACATTTCCATATGAAAAATTAAAACTATTGGTGTATAGTTGTTATTCCAATATTATCCACACAAACATATATGTAAAAAAACATGCAATGTTGTGAGGACAAAAATAAGAAGGACCCAAGCTACATTAAAGAGGAGCTGCTGGTTTTATCTGGGCTTACCGTTACCTCCTTGTTCTCTTCTCTGTCTTGGGGTTCCCGTGGTAGATGGCCCAAAGAATGTGCAAACCGACACTGAATCTTCTTTTGGGTTATTTAGAACAGAAACCGAGTCTTTCAATAAAAGGTAGAGGGTTTGGAGTGAGTTCAGGTACTTGTATTGCAAAAAATGGAAGTCCTTTAGAGAAAAATCCAGAGAACAGCAACCGTTTCACAACTGGATTTAACAACCTTCGGATAGACCTCCTCTCACTAGGCCTAGCAGCCGGTGGGGTGCTCGACAAAGTCTCTGCCACAGACTTGTGAGGCACTTGCGCGTTACTGAGGGACGTAGATAAATTTAAAGAGCTAACATATGGTACCAGGTTCTCTCCGGCGATACCGTATGCGTGTTGATCCAGGTTGCGTCCTTCAACTAAGCCTCCAGGCTCCTTCAGAGAAGCCTTCCTTGCACACGGCCTTCTCCTGAAGAGTCCTCCCCTGGGGTTCTTCAGTTGCTGGGCCTCTCCATTCAGATGAGACGGCACCGGACCACCCTTGGATTAGCATGCCCGAAACTTCACTCGCCCTGTCCCTGCAGTTACGTCGCCTCGGGCCAGCTGACCCAGAGACTCTGGATGCATAGATCCGCACCCCAGGCCAGGAGGGCCATGGGGCTGGATCAGGAGGACCACCAGAACCAACAGACAGAAAATAAAGGATGGAGGACCCGGCCAACGTGCTGTTGGTACCTTAAATACCACCCCCCCAGAATGCACAGCAGGAAAACCCTCCCACTGGGCTGGTTCCGAGAGGATAGTGGCATTCAATGCACTCAGCTAGACTGCGTTTCTACTCTTGCCAGCGGTGACAGCGACACCTGTGGTCAAGGAGAACCCAGTGCAACCCAGCTGAGCTGGTACTGAAACCAGAAATTTGGAGAAATAGTCCCAAAGTCTAACTGTAGCTTCAGGCAAATTAACTTTTCAAAAACAATAGTGCCTGCTCGTCAGGAGCCAGCACTACATATATTACATTTGAAACCAACACAAAATCAAAATGACAAGATAAAGGCATAATCTAACTCCACACACTGAGAATATGACACAATAGCCTTACTGAAAAAACTGCAAGAGGTCTGTGGCCTCTCGCTCCCCATGCTGCAATGTGAGGCAACAACTTCACTGGAGTCTCACTCCACAAGCTGCAAGGTAAGACAACAATTTTATTGGAGTCTCACTCCACAAGCTGCAATGTGAGGCAACAACTTCACTAAACTGAAAACAAAGCGTAGAGCAGAGCTGTAATCCTACTTGACAGATTGCAATGCAAGACAGAAAGTACTCTCGGTTCGCAGTAGGCAAAAAACATGACTATGTAGATTTATATTACATTTGAAACGGACACAAAATGAAAATGACAAGACAAAAGCATAATCTAAAAAAGGGAAATATTATAGAGGCCACGCTAAAGTTATCAAGTTGGCTGCGGCCCCCTACAAATCCACAGCCCTCCAGAAAGAGATTGCTGATAAACAAGAATTTAAAAAAAGAATTATATTGTACACGTGCCCAATCAGTAATGGAAGGGATTCCCAGAAGCCTCTGGGGATCCCTTCCATGACTGATTGGGTGCGTGTATAATATAATTTTCTGTGGTAGCGCCGTGGGCCCTATACATATACTTTTTTTAAAAGCATAATCTAACTTCACATACTGAGAATATGAGACAATAGCCTTACTGAAAAACTGTAAGAGGTGTTGGAGTCTTGCTTCCCATGCTGCAATGTGAGGCAACAACTTCACTAGATAGACTACAAAAAAAGCATAGGGTGGAGCTGTAATCCTACTTGACAGTTTCCCTCAACAGGAACCCGGCAGCTTTTTTACTCGCTGAAGAACACCGATAAACAACAAATTGCCAGTCATGTTGCCCCAGCTGGAGCATATTGCCAAGTTGGCTCCAGTGATGATGGAGGGGATGCTGAAGTCACCAACACAACTTAGGTGCCAGATGAGCAGAGGAGGGAAGTGAGGGAGAGGCACAATCCCAATGAGGCAGGACAGCCACCCGGGACCCCGCACAGCCACCAGGGACCCCGCACAGCTACCAGGGCCCCCCGAATAGCCATTTGAGAAGGAAAGGTTGGGACAATTTTAGATGGAGGGAGGCGCCTGATTTTAGTCTTGCCTGGGGCAGCACAACATCAAAATACACCACTGCATACACAAATCTGTACACATAAAAGGCACTAGCCCCTCTCTGTACGCCAGCAACCCCCTCCTTTTCCTTCACAGCCTCTACTTGTAAATGGGGTCTTCCTACCTAGTCCCAGGTCATTTTCATAAAGCTGACGTGTTGCTGGGAAGCACAGTACAGATCATACGAACGGTGAACATACACATAGTAGCCAGAGGTGGCAGTAAAGGGCTCGATGTCGGAGCTCAGTGTCAGTGACACAAGAACAACAGAAACTGGGAGATCGTTTGTGTAATGCACAGCTCCCCTCCACCCACCCATCCTGCCTTCTTCTGGCCCAGGCGGGCTCCTTACACTTGTGATGGCTGTACCCCCCTTATGGCGGCCCTGAGGCAGGATATCCTCCAGAGGCAGCCATCATGGAAGAGTAGAGCGCGTACACCCTATTCCATCAGATTGTGGAGAAGTTATCTCTCCCAGCCCACTTTCCCCAGCTCAGCTGTGTAGGCCTTTTTGTAGCACATGTGCAGCTGATCACACTGCTGCAATTTGCGATCTCTGTCGCAAGCAGATCAAGCATGGCAAAAACGCCAACCATTTGGGTACCACACGCTTGCAAAGGTATTTAACCTCCCACCACTCAGCTCGCTGGCAGGAGCATCTGAAAGCCACACAAAAGGGACACAATTCTTAGCCTCAATTTTGATGTCTACCCCCACTTTATCTCATGACCTCTCAGCAGCCTTCCACTGACAAGGATGATGGAATAGCAAAGGCTGTGGCAGGTCCTGGCAACACGTCTGCCAGCAGCACTCCACCAGCTGTAGAGTATAGCAGGCAAATTTCTCTTCCCCCCCAGCTGCTGCATCAGAAAAAAAATACACTCCCTGCCACCCACATGCCCAGCATCTAAATTCCAGCTTGCCAAATTGCTGGCTTTACAACTCTGCATTTCCATCTGGGGGCTTCTGCCCCCTTCCATGAATTTTCAGAATGTGCTGCACCACAATGGCAGGTCCCCAGTTGCGATTTCTTTTTACATAAGGCCATTCCTGCTCTGTACCATCACGTGGAAGGCAATGTTTTGATATTATTGGGTAAGGCAGTCAGCCGCAAGGGCCACAATTACTGCTGACATGGGGTCCAGCAAGCATGGTCAGGGATGATATTTCATTCACTGCACACTGGGTAACTCTTCTTGCAACTAGGAAGGATGCAACACAGGGCTCAGTGCTGGTGCTCTGAGGGGCTATTCAATTAGTCACGCTTAAAGATGCTATGCAGTGCTTCAGCTGGTTTGTCTAGGTGATAGGAGCCACACCAGAGCAGAGATTCTTTCAGCTCTGCAGGGGCAGGCCCAGAGGTGGTTCGCACCATGGCCGTTTAAACCAGGAATGGTGGTATCCGATAATGGCACCTTTTATTCGCCCTTTGACAGGGAATGTTGACACATGTACCATGCCTGGCATATGTCCTCAATTTGGTGGAGCAGGGTTTCTTAAATGGGTCCCCAGGGTTGCAAGATCTTCTAAGGCAGGCCAAAAGTGTCTGTAGCCATTTCAGGTGGTCATACACAGCCGTTTGTTGAAATTCAGAGGAAATTCAACTTGCCCAAAAACCACCTGATTTGTGACATGCCCTCCAGGTGGAGCTCAACTTTGGCAATGCTGCAGAAGCTGCACATGAAGCAGAGGGGCATCAACTATGTGAGTATGGCACATCGGGTCAAAGCAGCTTGGCTTTTTTCCCCATGCCAACTGCTACTCATACAGGATGCATACACTGTATTGTCACCATTTGAGGAGGCGACAAGCATGGTGTTCCTGCTGGAGCATACTCTGCATGGCATTATGGACAGGGAACTCAAGGCATAGTAGCAGGTGGAAGAGGAAGACTATCTTTCCTCTCAAGTCCCACTTTATGCAGACACCATTCTTGTGACGCCACAGAACACACGAGCAGTAGGAAGTGGATTCTAGCAGTTTTGGAGACATTGAAGCATTGGAAGAAATTCTTCAAACCTTAAATTGTTTTTCAGTTCCTAGAAACCTTGCGAGTAGTAAGTGGCTGGGAGGAGGTGACCCCCAAGGACTTTGCTTCTAATGCCTCCGTAACCTTGTGGTGCATGGGCTCCCTTTATTGTTCAAAGCCTGAGAAAAGGACCCGAGAATATGTGGCCTCAAGGAGAAGGATCATTGATTGGCAACCCTCCTTGGCCACTGTTAGAAGGGTAAAGTTTCAGAAGTCATCTTGCCCTTGCAGAGGGAGCACTGGATGGAATATATTGAGAACCCCTTAGAGGTGTTCATTTAACCCCTTTCCAGACTCTGGTAGGTTACAGTCTCATTGAAAAGGTAATTTTGAGATTTTTGTTGGTCAAATGAGGAGCAGTGGAGGAGTGGGCTGCCAAACTGATGCATTAAAAAAAAAAAAAAAAAATGTAGCTCTCAGTGCCCAGGGCTGTTAGCTTCAACATCACATCAGGCAACATCTGCATCATATGGAGGAAGATTATCTAGGGGCGAAAACAAACCTGGAGAGCTTTCCAGTAGATAATCCACTGGGCTTCTGGGTCATGAGAATGGACCACTGGCCTGAATTTGCCCAGTATGCAAATGAGCTGCTGGGCTGCCTCGCCTCCAGCGCGCTTTCCGAATGGGCATTCAGTGCTGCCAGAGGTTTTGTGAAGGCTGACATTTGCCAAAATGAATCGGCTGCTGCTAATCCAGGACTATCAAGCCCCCTGATGCCGATGTCACTAAAAGCGTTTGTTAAAAAAAAAAAAAAAAAAAAATTCTGGATCCTGTTCCCTTTTAAAGTGTGAATAGCAGCAGTGCTTGTGCTGTGTAATTTGGCCCCCTGTATCACCTGAAACACCTGGCTGATCCTGCCGGTTTATGCCCTCCCCTCTGTAAACTGACCACAGTTCATCATGGCTGCTGAGCCCTGACACCGTTGTCAGTTTACGTGCCTCCGTCAGCTGCAGCTATCTGCAGCTCTCCTCTGTCCTCTTCCCCCCCTCTCCCCTCCCTGCCTGCCAGCTCTGTGTCAGGGCCTCCCCCTCCTGCTGCTGAAATTACTTTATAATTCTCACGCAATCCCCTGTCTTTCATAATATTAAGTGCCACTGTATATGTGCCTTATTAAAAATAGGGATGGGCTGAATGTTCATTGAACAAACGAATAGGGCGCACGCGGGAAGCTCACCCACGAGCGCCCCATAATGTACTACGAGATGGTAGTGCATTGATGGCTGCTGATTGGCCAAAGCATGCACCTGCCCTGTATGCTTTGGCCAGTCATGGCTCAGGGGCCAAGTCCATGCTCCACACTATATAAGGCTGCTTACACCGAGGCCATGTATAGTGTATTTGAGTGGAGATTAGGCAGGGTAGATACTGTAGTGTGCAGTCAGTCAGTGTAGTGTAGAATATATAATACAGTGTAGTGTAAATAATATAGAATACATTGAAAAGTATAAAAATGGTGTGGCCCACCCCAAAAAAAATACCAGGCCCTTTTGGGTCTGGTATAGATTTTAAGTGGAACTCCATTCCAAAATGTAAAAAAAAAAATGGCGTGGTGTCCATCCCAATATTCATACTAGACCCTCATCCAAACATGCAGCCTGGCAGGCCAGGAAAGAGGGGGAGACGAGCGATTGCCCTCCCCACCTGAATCATACCAGGCTGCTTGCCCTCAACATGTGGAGGGTGCTCTTTTGTAGGACCTCTTCCCGACAACCCTAGGCTGTGGTTGTCGGGGGCTGGGAGCTTATGGGAATCTGGAAGACCCCTTTAACAAGGGGGCCCCCAGATCCCGCCCCTCCCCCATGTGAATGGGTATCGGGTACATCGTACCCCTACCCATTCACGAAAAAATGCTCAAAGTAAAAACTACAAGAGACAGTTTTTGACAAATCCTCTATTAAAAAAGGAAAGTGTCCCGCGATGTAAATCCACCGTCAATCACTAGGAAAAATGGAAAACACTCCTCCATTGGAGGCTACCTGCCATATGCACTCTTTGCTTTGACAGCTCTTATATAGGCATGGGCGGGGCCGCCCCTTCTGCCGTCCCTGCCCCTTTTCCTGACATGCCTTGGTATGGGGAAAAACTAGTGGAAGGTTTTTAACCTTAACCTTAATGCAAACCCATCTGGCTTTAGAACCACTTTAAATTAAACTTGGTATAGAATGATTAGGTTAAGCTGATTCTAATCTTTAATCGACCCTGGCTGGGTTGTATTTTTTAAAGTCTGTCATATTTGGGAGATTTTCCTGAAATTACTATTCCAGATACACAATAGGAAGTGAGGGGAAAGCCCTCCAAATTGTTTGTAGTCCCCTTCTCAAGCGCATTCCTCCATGAAAGATTTCCTCCTTCTGTTGCAGTGACAACCATAACATAATCTAATGCCGCGTACACAAGATTGGAATTCTCGTTGGAAAAAGCTCTGATGGTTTTCCTGATGGAATTCCGCTCAAGCTGTTGTGCCTACACAGGGTCACACCAAATTCCGATCGTTTAGAACGCGGTGACGTACAACACATATGACGGGACTAGAAAAAGGAAGTTCATTAGCCAGTAGCCAATAGCTTCCATCTTGTAGTTGAATCTGAGCATGCGTGATTTTTGGCGTGACGGAATTGCATACACACTATCAGAATTTCCGATAGAAAGTTTTTCCGTCTGGAAAATTTAGAACATGCTATCAATTTTTGGCTAGCAGAAATTCGGACAGCTAAATTCCGAGCATACACGTGGTCGCATTTTTTCCGATGAAAAGCTCTCATCGGTCTTTTTCTGGCCGGAATTCTGATTATTTCCTATGATAGTGGTCGTCACGACAAAGAGAAGTGAATCGCCCCAGTAGGAACACAGACCACAATAAAAGCCCAACAGAAGTTCTAGCTGTTTCATATTCTGTCCAAAATGTTAACATATTTGTTGCTTTAGATATACTATAAAGTAAAGCTGGCTATGAATGGGTAGAATTTCAAACAAAACAATGATGGGGAAAAGAAGGCTCTAAAAGTTCTTTAATTTTTCAAATCATTTAGTGGATCAAATCGACCTTTGACCACATCGATGAGAAGATTTCAAGGAGCAGGATGGAATATTTTTCTTGAGCAAGCGAATTTCTAATAGTTTATGTAGTTTTCATTCCAAAATCAAATATTATAAGCAAATAAAGAATTAGAGAATTTTTTCCAAAGGCTTTTCTTAAGAATTTTTGTCTTCAAAATTCTATCCATCTATGGCCAGCTTAAAAATGACTATTACTAATAAAATGTTAATTCCAAGCTTTCTGAATATAATAAAATGTATATCTTTTTGTTCCTCTTTTCCAGGTTTTCGGTGGCCTTGTGTGGATTTTAGTAGCTTCTACCACAATTCCATTTGAATTTCCAATACTTCAAGGATGGGTTATGTTTGTTTCAATCTTTTGCTTTGTTTGTACATCTATGCTCATAATACTATACTGTATTGGAGTTCATGGTGGAAAATCTTCCTGGACAACTATAGTAAGTTGGAAGCATTTTATCATGTTACCCATGCATTCTGTTTGTTTTGCCTTAAAATAATGTTGTCCCTACCTCACTCTGTAGTGAAGGGATGCTCTATGTAGTTAGTCCCACCCTTTGTCATACTTTGGCTCCATTCATCATATGTACTGTATTTTGCTGGTGATGCACACAATGTTTTTTTTGACTGATGTTCATCTGTTATGATCTGTACAAGATTTTGGATTTAAAAGCTTTCTGCGATCTACAGGATGTACAGTAATTTTGGTTTAATCACTGTCTGCTAATTCTACGTATACGGTAAATTCTATCCATCTTGCCACAAATGTATCAGTTATGTAGATCACACTTGCAGTGCTTAGTTTGGAGAGGCCACAGTCAAAAAATATAATTTAGCTCCAGCAAGAAAGCATTTAACTGCAATCAAAATAATCTTCTTTAGCTCCAGCCAAAAAAATCCTTTATAGCTCCAATCAAAAAATCAATCTTCAATAGCTTCTGTCAAAAAAATCTTTAGCTCCAGCCAAAGAATCCATTTATAGATTCAATTAAAAGATAATCTTTTGGTCTGGAGTGCACTATGAAATGTGATATCACCTTGGATATTAAGCAGCTTAGGACAGTGAATCCATTGCTGTACATGCCTGCAAGCTAATTACTGCATCCTGCAGCCCACGGGCGTCCGCAGCAAGGGGGGTCAAGTGCCCCCCCCCCCTGGAATTGCCAAGGGGTTGCAGCAGCCAGCAGGGTCTGCCGTAGCTGCCGCCATGTTGCATTTTTTTTTTTTTTTTTTTTTTTTACTGAGTCTGCTGGCGGCTCTCTGTGTCTCTGAGACTCAGGAACGGACAGGTCTACCGGGAGATTTCCCAGTAGGCTGCCTGCCCTGGGGCCGCTTTTAGTTGCGGCTGCATCCTCCGCCCACTCCTATGGCTCACAGCACTGTCTGGCTCTGTGTTAGGCGGCCGTGCTGTAACAGTCCCGCCCCCCCCCCCTCAGACCTGCTAGTGATAGTAGAGAGTATTAGCGTTACGCCTATCAGACGAGCCGGTCTGGGGGGGACGGGACTGTGTTACAGAGCGGCTGCCAAACACAAAGCCAGCCAGCACCTGATGGAAATGCACAGACACCTAGAGGACCTCGACAACAGGAGTCGCAGATGCAACCTACATGTAAGAGGCATTCCAGAGTCAGTTGAAGGGCCCCAGCTACAGGCTACTATCTGGGCCATCTTTAACACACTGCTGGGTAGGCCACTGGATGCGCTTGTGGAGATGGAAAGATGTCATAGAGCCCTCAGGCCGAGGGGGAGAGACAGTGACCCCCCCTAGAGATGCAGTGTGCTGTCTCGTGAACTTTACTCAAAAGGAAGAGATATTGCTACTTGCACGCAACCAGGACCATCTGGAACATGATGGAGTGTGTATTCAATTGTTTCAAGACTTATCTGCCATCACTTTGCAACACAGGAGAGATCTCCATCCCTTATTGCAAGAACTGCGTGACAGACGCATTCCCTTGTCTGTGGAAATTCCTCTTCTGCCTACAAGCGACCGCGGGCAACCGCACCTGAGAACCCCTGCCGATTTACAGCCCTTTTGTGATACCCTGGGAATCCCGGTTGTGGATGTCCCCGGACTGGTATAATGCGTTCATACAACCAGACCCTTGGATCCCCGCTCAGCCCGACACTACACAGAGAGCGCAAAGGCAGAGAAGGCACAGAACCTCAAATACCTCACCACCTAGGATTCTGGGGGGATATGGAAACAGATGAGAGCCAGAGAGTATCCCCCTCGTCCGTCCGACACAGAACCGATTGCTGAATTCCGAAGGATTGGATGGGTGAGCTGACTTGTATCACCCTTATGTCTATACCTGGGCTTTTTTTTTTTTTTTTTTTTTTTGTGTTTAACCACTTGCTTACTGGGCACTTAAACCCCCCTCCTGCCCAGACCAATTTTCAGCTTTCAGCGCTGATGCACTTTGAATGACAATTGCGCAGGCATACAACACTGTACCCAAATGAAATTTTTATCATTTTTTTCCCACAAATAGAGCTTTCTTTTGGTGGTATTTAATTACAGCTGGGAGTTTTATTTTTTGCTAAACAAACAAAAAAAGATGCAAAAAAAAAAAAAAACATGTTTAATAGTTTGTTATAAAATTTTGCAAACAGGCCATTTTTCTCCTTCATTGAAGTGCGCTGATGAAGCGGCACTGATAGGCTGCACTGATAGGCATAGTTAAGGTGGCACCAATAGGCACAGATAAGGTAGTACTGATGGGCACAGATAAGGCGGCACTGATGGGCACAGATAAGATGGCATGGATGGGTGGCACAAATGGGTGGCACTAAGGGGCACTGGTAGGTACCACTGATAGATGGGACTGATGGGCACTGATAGGTGGCACTGATAGGTGGCTCTGATAGGTGACACTGCTGGGCACTGATGGGCGGCACTGATGGGCACTGGTAGATGACACTGATGGGCACGGATATGTGGCACTGGGGTGCAGCACCGTTGAGGCAGATTGCGGGCACTGATGGGTGGCACTGTGGGCACTGCTGGGTGGCACTATGGGCACTGCTGGGTGGCACTTACGGGGGGCACTTATTTATTGATGAGGTGGCACTATCAGGGGGCAAGTGGGCACTGGCAGGGCTGGCCGTGATCGGGACTGATGTCCCGATCACGGCCGCCGGTGATCGGCTTTTTTTTTTTATAGCCGATTAATAGCCGATTACCGGCTCCGTTGTATCACATGATCAGCTGTCATTGGCTGACAGCTGATCACGTGGTAAGGGGTCGGGATCGACCCCTTGCTCGGATCCGTGATCAGGCGAGTCTCATAGACTCGCCGATCACAGAGCGCGCCGCGCGCCCCCTCAGGGGGTGCGCAGGCCGCTCGTGCACGGGACGACGTCAATAGACGTAGTCTCGGCAAAGGAGGTCCGCGCTGTAGCCGTCATTTGGCTATAGCGCGGATCTCAACTGGTTAAACTTCAGACTTGGATGACCATGTTGGCACCATTCAACGAACTCGCAAGAGAACCTCCGCCCTTTAGAGGCCAGCATATGACAGCTATGTACGAGGCATATGCCAAATAACTCTGCGACTCTACTCTACCCTGAAACTGGATACCAGGTAACACCCCCAGGCTTGGGGGGAGTCTGCCTAGATTCCCCGGCTTAAATCAGGCCATATTACAACTGTATGGGAATACAATGAGCAGGTAGGTTTCCTGAGTACAGGACTTGAACACGCAAAAAGTGAAGGGGTGCGTTCCCCTGCTGTGTATAACTTCGTCATAATATGAGAGGTACATATTACTAACGCTGCATCAAAGCCATCGGAGCACAAAGTCACAATGGGGGCTTTGGGAACAACGGTGCCACCTCACTGGGCCACAGAGGAAACCTACCGAACAGTGCTCATCGGACAAGCAAAGCCCTTTGTTCCTCTCATAAATGTTATTTAGCCAAACTGACATCTACTGCCTGGTGAGACCCAATGCTCACCCCTGTTAACAAGAGAGCCCATGACACTCTTGTGAGCCACCGAAATGCTGGTCTATCCATGTTTAGCGATAAAGTTACACATAGAGGCCATGTAACTCGGCCTTTCATTTTTTTCGCCGTTTCAGGCTTTATATATTTGTCAAGTTATTTTTATAGATATGGGGCATTCTTGTGGCAACCGTATCCACTTTTGGATAACGGGGATGTCTAGCTGTAGGTAACCAACTATCCTTTTGAACCCCCGAAATCCAAATCCAGAGACTCCAACGTTGTGAGATGTTCCTGGGACAAAATGCTATAGGTGAATGATTTAGGCCTTATTATGAAGCAAAGGCGGGACTGAAATCCTCAGTGATCCTAATGGCATTGATAGTTGATTTGCCCATTGGGCACAGTGTTTAGGAACCATACCCCAGCTGGATTTGAATGGTGGCATCCGGTTGGGGGGGCTGGGCCCACACAAACTGAAGGTACGGGTCCACCGACCCTGAGAAGGCCTAGGTTGTCTTTAACAATGGAGGCTCTGGAAACATGACCAAAGTATGTTACATAGGTTAAATGTTTTTATGAAAAGGAAAAATCTTCTTTTTTTCTTTTTTTTTTTTTTTTTCTTTGCTGATTTCCATAAAGTTCTGGAGTAAAAATGTTTAATAGAAGTGTACCATCTCATGTATTTGAGGTCTGGTGTTATCTTTTCAAGGGCAGGTAGTAGGGAGGGAGGAGTACTCCTGATAGAGTAGAAAGTGGATAAAAACAGAAGAGATGTATCTGATACCCTCAGACCCTTATAGTAGCGGTATATCTCATACAGGTTAATCCCAGGTTCTGAGGTCTCTGGGTGGTGATAGCACTTAGATAGACCTTGGTGTTAGGTCTCTCTCCCACCTCAGAGACAGGTTCCTTCTTTGAAGCACTTCCGGTACAATCTTTTCCTATACCCGTTTCCCTATAGTTTCCTTATTAGGTGGGTAAGCGGGACTTTACCCACCCCTGGTAGTCTTAAATTTTTTTGCCCACTTCAGGAGCACCCACCAAATTCAAACAAAAATAGGGGTCTCCAGTTAGGCCTGGAAACACTTACTGGGCTTACTTAAACTTCCAAACCCCTCTTTCTCTTGGGTCACACCTCCATCTTTTGACCTTCTAGCTCCTCCCCCCCCCCCCTTTTTTTTTTTTTCTCCTCTTCTTCCCCTCTTTCCTTTTCCTTCCCTTCTCCCCAACCCCCTTCCTGGTCTGCATCCCCCCTTTTTTTTTTTTTCTTTTTCTTTTCTTTTCTTTCCTCCCGGACACACCCTCTTTGTCTGCAAAAGCTGATAAATCTTAAGCTTACCTTGATCAATAATGTGCTCTGCAGTGCAATCTTCAGCTCCTCTGTCTCTTAAAGTTTTCTCTCCAATTGCTAAAGGCCTCAGTGTTTTAGCGGAAGCACACCGACATGGAGCACAAATTATTTTCTTACAAGAAACCCATTTCAAAGCAGGCTGCGTCCCTAGGTTAACAGATAGACGTTATCCGGAGGTTTACCATGCAACATGCATTGATTCCAAAACTAAGGGAGTATCTATTCTGTTAGCTAAATCTTTGGTGTTTCACCTCACTGACCAACTTTTAGACCCCGAGGGTAGATTTATTTTTTTGAAAGGCACTTGGAAGGACAAGCCTGTAACTCTAGCCAATATATATTGTCCTAATTCAGGTAGGGTACCCTTTTTGAAAAAACACTCTCTTGAAGTTCACCACATTCCAGGCTGGCCTTTTAATACTGGGAGGGGACTTTAATATGGCCTTAGACCCTCTCGTAGACACCTCCACGGGCACTTCCTCATTTCCTCATCACACCTCGCCTCACTCACGCTACATGATACGTGGCGCACCCTTAACCCCAGGGAGAAAGATTTCACATTCTTCTCAACACCACATAACCGCTACTCGAGACTGGACTATAATTTCATATGCCAGGTTGATCTATCCTACCTTGTAGATGCCACCATTGAGAACATGGTGCTCTCAGATCATCACCTGATCACCACGACTCTACGTTTCTCACAAAGAGAGTGGTTCACAAAGATGTGGAGACTGGATGCAACCATCTTGGCGGACCAGGGAGATGCAGAACACATCAAACAGGCTCTCCAAGACTATTTTCACAATAATGATACGCCAGATGTAAATCCCATGGTTCAATGGGAGGCACATAAGTGTGTCATTCGGGGACACCTTCTAGCCATTGCAGCCAGGAAAAAAAGGGAACACCAAACGCTGATACTAAATCTCACAGTAAAAATCACCAAGCTACAGATACAGCACCAGGGCAATTCAGGTTGCACAGCAACTAGCAGACACGCGATTGCTGTTGGTTGAAGAACTCTTTAGAAGGGCACGAAAACGACATATCTTATCACAGAAATTATTTTATGAACAAGGTAACAAACTGGGGAATCTACTAGCCAGATGCATGCAAAAACGCACACTTATCTCAACAGTTCACCATGTAACTGATCAATTAGGGAAAACCCACACTAAAAACTAGGACATTGCACAGCAATTTCTACGCTTTTACAGCAAACTTTACAACCTAAATAAAACGACCCCGAAACCCTGCAGGAGATGAGGTGCACTCTAGCTTGATACGGGAATTCCTGTGCAAATTTAGCCTGCAAGCCCTATCCGATGACAACCGTGCTGAGCTGGAAGCTCCTTGTCCTCTGAGGAGTGGGAAGCAGCTCTGAAGACCACAAAACCAGGCAAAAGCCCAGGGCCAGATGGCTTTACGGCAAAATATTATAAATGCTACGCAGAGATTTTAGCTCCGCTTTTCCACAAAGCCTTCAACACACTGTCCACTGCTCCCCCAACATCTCAGACACCTTGCTAGAGGCTTACGTCACAGTAATTCACAAAGATAATAAAGACCCCGCTGATTGTGACAAGTTATCGGCCAATATCGCTTTTGAATGTCGATGTTAAGCTTTTTTCGAAAATTCTAGCAACCCGTTTAGCATACTATGTGCCTGCCTGGGTAGGAAAAGATCAAGTGGGCTTTGGCAGAGGTAGAGAGGCCAGGGACAACACTATTAAAGCCCTAAATTTGACATCACTTGCTGACCTCTACGCAGCGAGAGGGGTTTTTCCTAGCAATGGATGCGGAGAAGGCGTTCGATAGGGTGGCCTGGGACTATATGGATGCAGTCCTAGATGCTCTTGGTCTAGGGAGCTGTATGCGTACCTTTATCAAAGCGCTCTATGCAAATCCTAGAGCCAGAGTCAAGGTCAATGGCCACCTATTGGAAGCCTTCCCCATCTACAATGGCACAAGACAAGGATGCCCTCTCTCACCCCTACTCGACATCCTCACCCTTGAGCCCCTCTTAAAGCGGGAGTCCCTCGGGTAATCTACGCCCCTTTCCACAGAGAGCTATCCCGGAAGTGGGTGCAGATACCTGTACTGTACAGGTACCTGCACCCCCCTCCCCCCTGAAAGGTGCCAATTGTGGCTCCGGAGGGGGGAGGGTTCCGATGAGCGGAAGGTCCACTTTAGGGTGGACCTCCGCTTTAAGATTTATCAGAACCAACCCTAACATACAGGGTATAGAGGTCCGTGATGGGGAATACAAGGTTGCGGCCTTTGCGGACAACATCTTGCTTTTCCTGTCGGCACCACTGACGTCCCTACCAAATCTCTTACCAGTTCTCTAACAATTTAGATGCATATCTAATTTAAAAATTAACTACTCAAAATCGTTTGCACTAAATATCTCCTTACCAAACAAATTTAGTACAGCAGTGCCAGTCAAACTTTCCCTTTTAAATGGAAAACAGATGCCATCACTTATCTGGGTATTCAACTCCCCAGTAAGTTAGATACTCGCTACAAAAAAAACTTTTTATCTGAGCTGAAACACCTACAACAGGAGCTACAAAAATGGGATGTCCCGACACTATCTTGGTTTGGAAGGGCTTCTGCTCTGAAAATGACAGTTCTCCCCCGTATATTATATAAAATGCAAACTGTACCAATACGCCTACCACCAGCTTTCTTTGCAACTTACAAGAAGATGTGCAGAACTTTGGGGATCAAAACCGGCATGTTTCGGCTGGGCAAAACTAGTCTTACCCAAATCTAAAGGAGGAATTTACCTCCCTGATATACGAAGGTACTATTGGGCAGTACATATGACTAGGGTTATAGATTGGAGGATTCATGACCGTTACAAGGACTGGGTACATCTTGAACGACTGATATCGGGCTGTAATCTTCGCTCACTCCCTTGGCTCTCCAAAACACCAACCAGTCCCCATCTACAAGCGCACCCCCTTATTGGGGCAATGCTCCATGAATTCAATAGGTCCTGTAAAACACATGCACTCTCAAACACGGAGTGCCCGATCACCCCTATAAGAGGTAACCCTGACTTTCCTCCAGGGCTAGCCAAGTCTTACTTAGCGCAGGAGTGGCCATATGAAGAGATGTTTGCAAAACACTTCTTTCGCAGGGGCAAGTTTGTATGACAACAAGACCTAGCGGCAATATCTAATACAAAGTCCTTCCCCTTCTGGCCCTACATTCAATTGAAATTTTTTTGGGATAACCCGGGGAGAAGGGAGAGTTTCACAAGAAAGCCCACGGTGTTTGAATCTCTATGCTCGAGCTCAGCTCCCCAGAATCATGTAATTTCGGCACTTTATGCCTCCATGTTTGAAGAAATGGGCTCTATACTGTGCTCGGACCATGCATTCTGGGGATCTGCATTGGGCAGGGAGATAGAAGACACAGACTGGGATCGCATTCACCTACTTATCCACAAGGGATCCCTAAATGTGAATGTACAGGAGAATGGATATAAGGTTAAAACGAGATGGTATAAAACCCCAGAGCTGCTCCATAGGATTTTTCCGACAGTATCAGGTTAATGTTGGAGATGTGAAAGGGAAGCATGCACCTTCCTCCATGCGTGGTGGACATGCTCTCTGATCTGACCATACTGGAGCAAGGTACACGAGGTGACGACTTCCATCTTCTCAATGCCCTTGGAATTCACACCAGCGCAATATCTCCTTCATTCATCTAATATCCCTAAAAAGACATACTTTAAATCAGCAGCCATGCACATGATTAATGCTGCCAGGATGTGCGTTCCGGTACATTGGAGGTCTAAACTCCCACCTTCGATCAAAAACTGGGTACATCGTATCAACCGCATAGAGACCATGGAGGAGCTGATTCATTCCTCTCAAGATAGAATATCTAGCTCCTCAGCGATCTGGGAGCCATGGCTCACCATTTAAGTAATCGCAGCAATATCAAGTACTGACACAGAGTAACGATTGACTTCTGGCAGTGAAACATTGTCACTGACACTCGAAAGCTGGGATATGCTTGCTGTATCTGGTAACTATGGTTTAACTTTAACTTAAATCAATGTTATTTGCAGACGGAGAGGGTAGCTGGTGGTAATCTCCACCCCCTCTCTGCCCAGGAGTTCTTCTTCTTGCATCTTTTCTCCAATACTCAATTCCATCCCCCCCCCCCTCCTCCTTCATAGTACCCTTTCTTTTACCCCCCCCCCCCCCCTCCTTTTTTAAATTTTTTTTATTTTATTTTTTCTCTTCTCCTTATTTTTTTATTTTTACTTTTGTAGCCCTCCTCGACAGCTCCTTGTTGTGCTACTGTTCCCTATGGGAGCTATTAGGCACTATAACAAATGAGTAAAAGGAGGAAGGGAATCGCCAATACTTGCAGTCGTTATTTCAGTGACTCACGAACCAACTATATTTGGATTAGTCATCACGCTCCAGTATAATAGTGAGTCACCATAGATCCTCGAACCAATGCTTGAGCACAAGGGGGAATACAATAGGGTCTTCTTCCCTAGCAATAAGGTTGATGTAAAAGTGCACATGATTCCCCCGGGAAAGGACCTAGTCTTTATATAAAGTTGAATATACCTATCCCTGTAAGCCCCTCACTCATTAGGATTTGTTGATCTTAATAGACTCTGCATTTGTACATGCCTACTCAACTATATGCCATGTTCACTATCGAAAGATGTTACTACACTTTGTCTATGCAATTTGATTTTGTGTATTGATAAAACAGTATAATAAAAATTATTTGGTAAAAAAAAACACACATATATCAAAGTGAGGTTCCCCATAGGAAATAATGTAAATTCAGATAATCCATTCCAGTGGCAATGCTAGTGTATGCAGTACCGCATGTAACCCGAGAGGGGGGGGGGTGCCGGAGACATTCGGAAGCACTTGGAGAGAGCCACTCGGATACAGTCGGAGAGGCTCTGAGTTTCACTCGACTCGCGGGAGACTTGAGAAGTCCAATCCTACACTTGTAACAAGCTCTCCCTGATCTAAAAGCACAGACCGATTTAACAAATTCCCTACCTAGCCTACCCACACTATTATCTAATATATATGGGTCAGATAATACCTTAGAGATACACCACTACCTACGTTAGTAGAAACAAATCCTTTACAAGGTCAAACTTTATTCAGAAATTTTGTATTTACAGATGACCTCAGTATGTGCATGCATTGAACTGTTTTGTTTTGCGAATTTGACTTTAAATTACCGCACAATTTATTAAATTTTTTTTTTTATATTTACCAACAATTTTTTTATTTTCTTTTTCCTTTTTACCACAAAATCGTTATATTCTTTTTGTGAATTGGACTTTACCACATGCGATAATTCATGCACATTAGTAACATGATGCCCTTATCGCATGCGGTAAGGCTTAGTAAATTGACCCCTTTGCCTTAAACACACTAACCTCTTAAAGTGGTGTAGCACTAACCCCCGAAGGAGCTGCTGGTTGTATTTGGGCTTACCGTTGCCTCACCTGCTTGAATGAATTCTCTTTTGGGTTATTTATTTAGAACAACAAGATCTCTTAACGGAGGGTAGAGGGTTAGGGGTGAGTTCAGACACTTAATTTGCAGGGTGAAGATATTGAGAGAATCCAGAGAACAAAACGGTTCCACACTGGATTTAACAACCCCCGGATAGACCTCTCACTAGGATTAGCAGCCGGTGGGATGCTCGGTAAAGTCTCTGCCACAGACTTGTTAGATACACTTGAGCGTTACTGAGGAATGCAGATAAATTTAAAGAACTGACATACAGTGCCAGTTTCTCTCAGCCGATACCATATGAATGTTGATCCAGGTTGCGTCCTTCAACTAAGTCTCCAGGCTCCTTCAAAGAAGCCAGCCTTGCGCACGGCCTTCTCCTGAAAGAGTCCTCCCCTGGGGTTTTTCAGTTGCTTGGCCTCTCCTTTCTGATGAGATGGCACCAGACCATCCCTGGATCAGTAGGCCCGAAATTCGCTTGGGCCCATCCCTTCAGTTGCGTTGCCTCGGGCCAGCCAGCCCCGAGACTCAGGATGCATGGTTCCACGCCTCAGGCCAGGAGGCCCATGCAGGCTAGGTCAGGAGGACCACCAGAATCAAAAAGACAGAAATAATCCCCGCCAACATGGTGTCGGTACCTTTAAATACCACCCCCCCAAAATGCACAACAGGAGAACACTCCCACTGGGCTGGTTCCGAGAGACAAGTGCCATTCAATGCACCCAGCTAGACTGCGTTTCTACTCTTGCCAGCGGTGACAGCGACACCTGCAGTCAAGGAGAACTCAGTGCAACCCAGCTGGACTGGTACTGAAACCAGGAATTTAGAGAAATGATCCCGAAGCCCAACTGTGGCTTCAGGCAACTTAATTTTACAAAAACAATAGCACCTGCTCATCAGGAGCCAGCGCTACAACACTGAAAGAGTCTCAGGAAGAATTAAAGGGATTAGCTTAATCTAGGGAGAGACCGTTTTAGCACTACAAAGATCAAGGCAGAGAGGTGAGAATCGCACAGCTTTGTGAATCTAGCTCTCATTGCTCTGCATCCACAAGACACTGATCCAGATCTGCCAGGTCTCTACAGTCAGGATCTTCCACTCTCAGCCAACAATTTATTAAGGCCCATGCCAATGCTGAAGCTTCTAGAATTCAGTCAGACTTTGCCCAAAAGAAAGCAGAGCTGAAAGCAAAATCTGCATGCAAGAGAGCAGAGATGGAAGCTTTGGAGAAACCATGTGAGCAAACCATAGCCATGGCAAGGTTAACCGGTTCCCGACCAGCGCACGCCAATGTACGTCGACAGAATGGCACGGGCAGGCATATTGGCGTACAGGTACGTCCAATCTTCAATGCCGCCCTGCCATTGGGAGTGCGCCACCGGCGGCGCACTCTGGCGTGGGTCGGGACCCCCGTGAGTCCGGTCGCGGGACCCGCGGGCTCGATCGCCGCAGGCATACCCGCGATCGTCTCACGGGACGGCTGAATGGAGGAAATGCCATGTAAACAGCATTTCTCCATTCTGCCTAGCAACTAGTGACGCTGATCTCTGCTCCATGTGATTGGAGCAGAGATCAGTGTTCACTAAATGAAAGCCCAACCCCCCCACAGTTAGTAACACACCCCTAGGAACACTTAACCCCTACACTGCCACCCACTGGTTAACCCCTTCACTGCCAGTGTCATTTACACAGGAATCACTGCATTTATATAGTAGCGATTACTGTATAAATGACAATGGTCCCAAAAATTTGTCAAAAATGTCCGCTGGGTCCCCCACAATGTCGCAGTCACAATAAAAATCGCTGATCACCGCCATTACTAGTAAAAAAAAAAAATAATAATAAAAAACTATTAATAAAAATGCTATAAAACTATCCCCATTTTGTAAATGCTATAACTTTTGCGCAAACCAATCAATAATCGCTTATTGCGATTTTTTTTTTTTTTTTTTTTTTTACCAAAAATATGTAGAAGAATACATATCGGCCTAAACTGAGGGAAAAAAATGTTTTTTTATATATTTTTGGGGGATATTTATTATAACAAAAAGTAGAAAATAATGCGTTATTTTCAAAATTGTCGCTCTATTTTTGTTTATAGCGCAAAAAATAAAAACCGCAGGGGTGATCAAATACCACCAAAAGAAAGCTCTATTTGTGGGAAAAAAAGGACGTCAATTTTGTTTGGGAGCCACGTCGCACGACCGCGCAATTGTCAGTTAAAGCGACGCAGTGCCGAATCGCAAAAAGTGGTCTGGTCTTTGACCAGCAAAATGGTCCGGTCTGTAAGTGGTTAAGGGCCCATGCGCACTAAGAACTGCATATGAATCGCACAGGAACACACTGTGGTTCTGGTATGCAAATAGACCATACATCTTCTTATGGGACTAGTTGATAACCTGTATTGGCCTGTGCACAGAAGTCTGTCCAAAGGAGGCATCTCGTCTGTTGGCAAGCCTTTCCTTACACCAGTTTGGTATACAAAAAAATGGACATCACTTGGATCAAGGTATAAGGAAGGAAGTAGTTTCCTTTCCTCCCTTTTCCTACTTCTGTGAGTTCATAAGTAGAATTACAGATACAAAGAATGATCCAAGTTTCTTCTTTGGAAAGCCCAACCGTCTTGGTCCACCTTCTCCAAGGCCTGCAAGCTCACACATTTCTCATAGACTGCAGAGGTCCAGTGTCTGTGAAAAAGACTATTATGCCTACTTCAGTCCCTGAAAAGACAGATCAGAACAAGAAAATCAATAACACAATTCACCAATGCCCCATACCATACCTATAGAAAATCACACATGCTTAGGTGATTTGCATTCTTGCAAGTGTTTCTTTCAGAAGCCAAGTTTCTTTCAAAAGCCAGAAGATAAGGAAATGTGGGGCTTCAAATGCCATGCTTCCACAGAACACCATGAATAGGACTGTAAAGCTAATAAGTTCATGGAATGCCACAGTGATGTGTGTGCTCTTTATCCATTTCAAGGCAGTCCCACTCCGTCCACAGGTAATTTTCCTGGGGGCAAAGCATGGCAGGGACCACATAAACAAAATTGCCTTTTGATGTACTGCCTGCTCATGGATACCATAGTAAATCCTAACAAACATATGCACTATCCCTGAAGGGATAACCCTCCATAAGTTTGCGATATTAGAACAAAGCATTCCCAGACCTTAAATGTTATATCTAAATGTAACACTAATGCAGGTGTGCGCAATCTAATCTAAAGCACATAAACCTCTATACTAAACAAATGCTATCATATCCTACACTTGGCAAACCCATGCTACCTAGTGGCCTAAACACTACCAGGCCTCTACTGGGCATAAAAGAGCACTTGTAATGATATTACTTCAAATAGTAACATATACAATTAGGCTGAATTTTGCCACATAGTCCTCCGGAGCCTTGGAAGACAAAGCAGACATCCTAACTGGTCTAATCTATTTAGACCTCTCTAATGAACACGACTCGCTATGAAATAGAGCTTCCTAACCAGGAATACTTGGTAACACATAGCAACAGTAAAACAGTCATTTTTAAGATGTTTGTGTTCAGGCTCTGCTAACCAAAGTCCATAAACCCAAATCAATGTGAAGTTCAGCTCATCTGACACTTGCAGTGCTGTCATCGCTGCAGCATCAGGAGCACCAACTCCTTTTTAGCAGAAATTTTGGACAAGGGATCCTTCCACTGGTCGGTGGAAAGCAACTTCCTGCTTGCAAGAGTCTCCATTAATGAGCTATTACCGGCCAACAAAGCAATAACTCAGTACAACATCTCCTGGTAACAGCAGAGGTTACCCACTGTTGGGTAACAGTTCAGTTCCTGCATGTAGAACTTGAAAAAACAAGGTGCTTCTCCTTTTTTAGTGGTAAGCTGTTGCCCACCCAGAGCAATGACTCACCTGAACTCACTTCAGCATGACATGTCTGAGCGTGAGCCAAAGTTTCCTGCCACTCTCACTTGAGAGACAAAGCTGACCACATAAAAATAAAAATTGCAGACCCAGGGGACCTGTCAAGCTGTCATTGCCTTGAAAGAATATTTCTAGAGATATGTATTAGGAAATTGAATAATCTGCAGCTTATCAGTCATTAACTAAAAAAAAGCATCAACAGTTTATCAACCAAATGAGATAATATAACCATTCATACAAAGCAAAATCACAACAAAACTATAAAGGCAAACAGCTGACCACATATCAGCTCCTTGACAAAAATGCAGATATTCTCCTGCTTCTTGGCAGAGACATCCCTAAAGGTACAGAAGACTCACCAAAAATCAATGGCCACATGACGCACCATATACCCAAAGCCTGTACCTAGGCTGGGTCATCATAGGCAACGTTTGTCTGGGTAATGTCAGGAGGTCTTCCACAGTTTCTTCTTTCAAGACACGAGACCTGCCAAATGGTCACATTACTTGTTTCAAACGGTGCCCACATCATTACCTTGTGCAAAGACTTTGTATGAAGAGCTGTTGCATGCCTTTACCACAAAGGCGAGAACAAGGCCCTTCATTTCTGGGACGATGTCGGCAGTGTTCGATGCAACAACTAAAGACAATGAGCTGGCAGCCACCATCGAAAAAAATGAATTTCTAAAAACTATGCAACTGGGTGGCACCACTATCATTTTGTGCATCGAGAAAGAGAAATCGTCAAATGTTCAGCATGTAGAAGCATGATTTAACTTCTTTACAACACACCCTGAACAGAAAGTCTGAGATGAACAAACACTTTGATTTTATGCAGAAGATATTTGTGAGAGATCACGCTGAGCCTGCACCACCTCTCGAAGGAGAGGAATGTTGGTACCTCTCATGCTTTGGCATGAACCATCCTCACAAGTTGGATCAGATCAGGGTGGTCTGTGATTCAAGTGTTCAGTTTGAAGGGGGTTTTTTTTTCCCCTCCACGATGTCCTTTCCATTGGGTCTAATATGATAAACAATCTTTTATAGGAGTTTTGCTCTGCTTCCGGCAAGAACAGTAACCTCCTCAGGTTCCAATGTTATTACAAGAATGAGAAACCCATCACAATTCACACTGATTTGTACATTTGAACTGATTAATACTGATTCTGATAAGGAAATCATGGCCAATACCATTATACTCAACATGTCTGAAGTCATAACAGTAATTAAGGGGTGCTCTGGAAAAAATATTTTCTAAACCACTAGTTCACAATAAATGTGGAAAAGATGCTTAAAACACCATGCTAATCACCAGAGTACAAATATGCACATATATGATAATGCATAAAATGAAAAAATAGTGAACATTGGTGAACCACCAAAAAAAATTATAATAATTGACAATGTAAAGTCCCAATGACGTGTCTCTACAAAGATAGATTCTGCAGATCCAAAATGTGGAAACAAATATTGATTGTCTGAAGTCAGACAAGGCTGAATTCTCATTGTTTTAAATGCTTTTTTTTTGGAGTGGTCTTCTGTTGTACGTGCAATCACACAACTTATCTATGTTGCTCATCAATTTGCAACAAATACTGAGGACCATAAAGCATATCATGGATGGCACATCTTTAAAGGGTCAACCCACCATTAAGGAAAACTTGCAAGCAGAAAAGTTCATCATTCGATGTGTCCAACATGAGGTACATGCACAGGGGATTAATAACATATTGAGAAGTATGGGTTTACCAAAAAAGAAATAAGGGGGAAAAAAATAAAGCTTCATATGTGCCTAGGTGGATGCAGCATCACCCTCCCACCCCCTCAGCTGCTTTTAAAATCAAAGGTCCCCTCCAGCGCTCACTGGAGCACCAGGCTTTGCAGAGGTCGGAAGTGTCTGAGAGACACTGCCAGTCCAGGCTTCTGGGTGGATCCTGACTGTAAACCCAACCTACAAGTGGGCAACCTATTCATCTTGAAAGGAGAGGGTGCCCATTGGCCCATTACAAAGACTGTACCAAGTAATAACAAGTAATGATGCAAAGGTTCAGAATGTAGAGGTCAAGGCAATTAAGGATTGGATTAGCGTGATTCTACTTCAGGCCTATCAACAAACTTGTACTTCTTTGCCAAAGGAAAAGGATTCACCTTCTAATCGAAACCAATGATTTGATTCAAAGGGAAGTAAGGACTGGTGATTCTTGCTGCCTTCCCTTCATAAACTCTCTTCTGTGGCAGCTTACAGACCCCAGTAGTGAGTCAGGTTTTACACTACAGATACTCTTAGTTTTTTAATGACTGCTGAAACTTACGACCAGCTCTTCCCATCTGAACGACGCGATCTACATCATTATCTTGTACATTACAGAATTTTTGTTTGTTTTAATTTGCATAAATACAGAACACAATGTTATTGAGCTGGAGTTTTGTGTGTGGTGTGTGTGTGTGGTTTTTTTTTTTTTTTTTTTTTTTACACTTTTCACAATACAGTACAGTAGTTAAGAATGCTTAAAATATTGATTTCTTGTGACTCCTCATTTAATGACCTGGTCGTTGGAACGCCAACTGGTCGTTAAGTGAGGAGTACCTGTATATTATTATTATTATTTTTCATTGTTCTCCCTTTTCTTATCTTTCAGGTGTTTGTGGATTAGAGTATTCACTTATTGTTTTGGACTTGATTCTCAATTGTTTATTATTTGAAATCATAGATTTTAATGGGAGTATCCTGTTACACATGTACTGTCTGTCTGTTTTAGTTTTTAACCACTTTACTACCCACTCATTGTCATATGACATCCGCAGATGGGATCTCCCATCCTGGGCAGGTGTCATGATGTCCTCGGCTTCCCAGCGGTATAGGGGACACACGCCGCATCACAGAGGAGCCGATGCACGTCCCCCGTGGCCGCAATGTCCACTGGGCACTCGCGATCGCTCGTGAGAGCAGGAACGCGGATCTGTGTGTAAACACACAGATCCACGTCCTGTCAAGGGAGAGGAGACAGCTCGTGTGTTCATACTAAGTATGAACACAGATGATATGGGCCAGGGTGGGCATAAAACAACTCATGCACATAGTGGGGGGAACTAGGCTATACACTTTTGATCAACTGAAAACGAAATACAATCTACCAAACTGGTATTTTTTTCGCTACCTCCAGTTGAGACACGCCTTCCTCACCCAGTTCGGTTCTGATGCTTTGGAGCTGGGTGTGTCTCCCCTGGAGAGAGTGCTGCGGACGGGGGACCTTTTGAAGCCCTTGTCCGCGGTCTACAAAGAGCTGTTCGTTGATAGACCCAGTGTGGTACAAAAATGTAGGGACACATGGAGCGCTTTGGTGCCGGACTTTGGGGGGGAGGACTGGGACGACATGTGGGCCTATCCTTTCCAGACTCTGGTGTCGGCCAGAGATAGACTTATTCAATATAAAATTCTATACAGGGTACACTACACACCTGCAAGGCTAGCTGGAATGTATGGCACGGGTGCGGCGGAGTGCTGGAGGTGTACGGAGGACCGAGCTGGTTTTGATCATATATTCTGGCAGTGCCCACAGATTAGGGACTTTTGGAGGGGAGTGACGGACACCATACAAACAGTCCTCTTGGTGCCGATTCCTCTTACGGTCGCGGTATGTTTGCTGGGGCTGGTGGAGGAGTTGGCTCCTAGAAGGGCACAAAGGACTATGATATCTCTGTCTTTGTTCTATGCGCGTAAAGCCATCCTGCTATATTGGAAAAAGCCTGAACCACCTACTGTGTCCTATTGGAAAAGCCTGATTAACAAAGCACTTCCACTATACAGGGCCACGTACCTTAGTAGGGGATGCTCCAAAAAATTTGAGAAAGTGTGGCAGGGCTGGCTGGACGCCAAAGATACTTTGAATTAGTTTGCTGAGTGGGGAGAGGACTCCTGGATAGCCAATGGGTGCACGGGGCAGGTTGATGCTATGAGACCTATGGGTCTTTCTGTTGTGCATGCGGAGTCAGGGTGCATCATTACTTTTTGGGGAGCCAGTTTTTCTCTGAGGGATATGGCTGATGTATATGTTCTGTGATTTGTATTTGACTGGGGGGCTGCACAGGGGTATGGGTGGGAGGGGGGGGGGGGGGGGGGGTTCTGGGTCATATGTTATATGTGTTGTTTGTGTTGAAAAACTGTTAATAAAAATACATTTACAAAAAGTATGAACACAGATCAGTCTCCTCCCCCTAGTCAGTCCCACCCCCCAATTAGAATCCCTAGGTAACACATTTTAACCCCTTCATCGCCCCTTAGTGTTAACTCCTTCACTGCCAGTAACATTTATACAGTAATCCGTGCATATTTATAGGGCTGATTGCTGTATAAATGTCAATAGTCCCAATAGTGTCAAAAATGTCCGATATGTCATGATAAAAATTGCAGATCACCGCCATTACTAGTAAAAAAAATAATAATAAAAATGCCATAAATCTATCCCCTATTTTGTAGGTGCTATAACTTTTGTGCAACCCAATCTATATGCGCTTATCGGCCTAAACGGAGCGCTGAAAGCTGAAAATTGGCCTGGGCAGGAAGGGGATGAAAATGGCCTGTATTGAAGTGGTTAAATTATTTTGTCCCTACCCTTGGGTAGGGGAGGCTCTATGTAGTTAGTCTCATACACACAATGGGACTATCTGGTGGACTTAGTCCGGCAGCCAACCCTGCGGACTTTGAAGCGGAGGTCCGCTGGACTTCATAACGAGCGGACCTGCCCACACACAACTGGACTTTTCCGGCGGACTAGGTGCGGCGGACAAACCGGCGGACTATGACAAGACTTTTGAAATGAACGGACTTGCCCACACACGGAGGAAAGTCAGTTAATTTTGAATGCGGCTCCAGGTAGACAGGACTAGCGAAGGAAGTCAATGTCGCCGCCTTCGCGGTGAGATTGACACCTCGCCGGCCACGTCACATGGTATGGACATAAAGGGGAAGCCCTATGACGAAAAAACGGCGTGGGGGTTCCCACCAAGGTCCATATCAGACCCTTATCCAAGCATGCAGCCCAGCCGGTCAGGAAAGGGGGTGGGGACGAGCGAGAGCCCCCCCCTCCTGAGCCGTACCAGGAGGAGCCCGGCTTTCTTCTTCGTCGCCGCCGCCGCCCCGGGGTCTTCTTCCGACTTTGGTGGTCTTGTCTCCCTCTTCTGTTCTTCTTGCCGGGCCTCCACTTTCTTCCCCCAGCTTTTTTATTAGCGGTGGCCCGGCCTCCTCTTTCCTCTTTCCTCTTTCCCCTTTCCCCTTTCCCCTTTCCCCTTCCCCAAAGCACCCCCATGTTGAGGGCACGTGGCCCGGTACGGTTCAGGAGGGGGGGCGCTGGCTCTTTCCCACCCCCTTTCTTGACCGGCCGGGCTGCGTGCTTGGATAAGGGTCCGATATGGATTTTGGGGGGGACCCCCACGCCGTTTTTTCGGCGTAGGGTTCCCCCTTTAAGGTCATACCAGGTGACGGGGCTAGCGAGGTGTCAATCTCGCCCATGGAGGCGGCGACATTCACTTCCCTCGCTAGTCCTGTCAACCTGGAGCCGCGTTCAAAATGAATCGACTTTTCTCCGTGTGAGCAAGTCCGTTCATTTCAAAAGTCCAGCGGACAATTTTGAGTCAAAACTTCTTTCTAAGTCCGCTGGACTTTTGGGGAAAGAAGTCCGCCGGAGCCCACACATGGGCGAATTGTCCGCTGGATAGTCTGATCGTGTGTACGCGGCATCACCCTTCAAGTTTTTAGCCTCCCATTCACCACATGTAATGTATTCTGTTGGAGGTAGACATGCTACATGAATTTTTAACCTATCTGATGTTTATTTTTTTTAATGAGCTGCACAAGTTTATTGAAGTAAAAAGTGTTCTACGATCTGCAAGATGTCTTTTGGATGAAATCCCTGTCTGCTAAATCTATTGAGAATGTCAATTACAGGCTTCTTGCCACAACTGGATCAGTTATGCAGCGTACACATGGTCGGACTATCCGGCGGACCAGAGTCCGCCAGACAATCCGCCCGTGTGTGGGCTCCGGCTCAGAATCCGCCCGTCTGTGTGCTAGTTCGCAGGACTTTTGAAATGAACGGACTTGCCCACGCACGGAAAAAAGGCTGTTCATTTTGAACGTGGCTCCAGGTAGAGGGAACTAGTGAAGGAAGTCAATGTCGCCGCCTCCATCAGCGAGATTGACATTACCTGCTGATCCTTTATTGCTTTAGGGCTGGTTCACACTGGTGAGATTTGTGATGCGACTTAAGTAATACAGAGTCGCATCACAAGGAAAATCACATTATTTTTAATGGTGTCCATTCACATGTGACTATGTGGTGCAATTTTGAAAAAGCTTCTTGTGCTACTTTGGTGCAATTGGGCTCCATGGAATATGCTAGCCACATCTGAAGTCTCATCAAGGTCGCAACACATGATTGCACTGAAAGTCTCATCAGAATCGAGTCACCGTAGTGTGAACTGAGCCATAATGAGTCAATATGCCCTACCTGGGGTCTCACCTGCTGGACTAAAGAGAACAACCTTATATTATAAGAGATGCATAGGTATTCTGTAGTTCAGAGGAGAACTGAGCATGGCAGGATCAATATAGGCATGTGTTGCAGAAATTTTTCTTTTTTTTTTCTTTTGTCTAGGCCTACTCTTTAGGTTTAAACTGGCTATCTTGATCACTATAGAGTATTTATTTATATATTTTACAGTACATTTTATTTACTATTTTTACTGCTATATTTGAAACTAACTGGAAAATGTGTGACAATTTAAAACTTTTGAATGAACATCCTCAGTCCTAATTGGCCAATCAAGGAACAAGTAGCCTTTGATGTATATCCTCCTAAGCCTTCCTACATATATTTTGCGGCAAAAGAATGCATTCTGCGCAGTTGGTGATTCGTTCCACTTGTTCTACCTCACCAAATTAAGTACTACAAATGTGATCTCTAGAACTGATCCTGTTGTGGCAAGATAGCTATAACTTAATCTCAGTAGAATTAGCAGACAGTGACTCCATCCAAATGACCTCCTGCAGATTGTAGAAAGCTTTAATCCACAAACTTGTGCAGATCATAATTGATTAAATGAATGGGTAAAAAAAATAATCAGTATGTCTAACTCCAGCAGGATACAGTACATGTGATGAATGGAGGTTAAAGCATGAAGAAGGGTGAGACTAACAAAATTGGGTATCCCCTAGTTACAGAGTGAGGTAGGAACAAATTATTTAAAGGTTAACAAACAACAATGCATGTGTTAGGTGATACCACTCATTATTTAATATTTAGTGTAAGTAAAGAGTATACAAAAATTTTAATATACAGTGTGTGTGTGTATGTGCGTATATGTCTATGTATATGTGTATATATATATATATATATATATATATAACACTTTTTAGTATAAAACTTGGTGTTTAATTGCATTCATATAATTTTTTTTTTGTTTTGTTTTTTTTTGTTTTTTTAGGATGCCTTTTATCACTTTATTGCTGCCATATTCTACCTAAGTGCTTCAGTACTACAGGCATATGCAACGATCGCTTCAAAGGTCCTTGGTCAAATCTATCAAGAGAACATCGCTGCAGTGGTAACTGTCATATCTATCTTGTAATCTCTAAGGACTAGTTTATACCATATCAGCTGACCTCATGGGCGTCCACAAAACATTTTCCAGGGGGGGGGGCATCATTTTTAAGGCCACTCATGCTCCGCCCCTTTTTGACAATCTCATGAAAATCTTTCCACTGGAAATACATATGTGTTATATAACAGATAACTCATCTTCACTTTGTATTGGAAGTTACTCTGGTGGCTGTGTTCCATGCCCATATAGCCTAGAGAATGTACATCTTTTTACATTGCAATACATCTGTTGTGGCCATATTTTGATCTCATAATACTGTCACTGTATAGGCTGTTTTCATCAAGATAAAAATATGGCAAAAACAGATTTATTGCAATGTAAAAAGATGTACATTCTCTAGGCTATATGGGCATGGTACCCAGCCACCTTGCGGACGCCCATGCTTTCAAAAACCAGCCCTGGAAAAAATGTCATACCGGCCTCACAGCATTATTATACCCACCCAACCGCATAACATCATTATTTTCTTGTTCATGAAAGGGAAAACCATACATTTGAAAGCATATTTGATGAAGAGCGTATTATATATAGATATGAAATCACATAGGGCTTATAAAAAAAATCTATCTATCTATCTAAATATATTTGCAAATTCCAGTTAATAGTAGTAAGTGATCAATCAAGGGGGACCTCAGAACGTGGGGGGTGACCACCTTCTGCAGAAAGAATACTCTAAGGTAAGGGGGGTGGGTTACTAATATAAGGTGGAAACCCTTTTATATCAGTGCCCCTTACATTATCGTATTCACCCCCCCTTACATCAGTGACCCCCCCCCCCAGACTGGCCTGGCGGTGCTTTCACTGACCTCCTCTCAGGTGCACTGTGCAGGGCTCAGTCAGTCGGCTCCAGCTTGGTGGCTCTGGTTTTATCCTATAGTCTCCTGTCTACAGTCCACACAAGTCTGACTCCTCTCCAGACTCCCTCAGAGACTGCCAGACATGCTACAGGAGGTGGTCAGAGACTGCAGACTTGATGCAAGAGCTCAATGCAGCCTCACCAGTGCCCACCAAATGCAGCCTCACTGTGCCCACCAAAGAACAGGGGGGAGAGCACGGGGGAGCACTGTGGGGGGGGGGGGGGGGGGGTGGAGAGCACTGGGGGGAGTGGAGAGCACAGGGGGGGAAGAGCAGGGGGGGAGAGCACTGGGGGGGGAGAACAGGGGGGAGAGCACTGGGGAGGAGAACGGGAGGACAGCACGGAGGGGAGAGGACTGGGGGGAGTGGAGAGCACTGTGGGGGGGGGGGTGGAGAGCACCGTGGGAGGGGAGCACTGGGGGGGGGGGGACAGGGGGGGAGAGCACTGGGGGGGAACGGGGGAGAGCACTGGGATGGTGGCTAGAGAAGGATGGGGAGAGCTGGAGAGCAGGGGGGGCAGCAAGAACAGGGGAGGAGAAAACTGTGGGGGGGAAGGAGAGTGTGGTGGTGGAGGAGAGCATGGGGGGGGCAGGAGAGTGTGGTGCGGTGAAGAGCACTGGGGGAGCAGAAAAACAGGGGTGGAGAGCACGAGGGGCTGGAGAGTACTGGGGGGTACAAAGAGCAGGGGGGAGTGGAGAGAACCAGTGGGGGCCAGGAAGAACAGGGGTGGAAAGCACTGGGGACTGGAGAGCACTATGGGGGGTGGAGAGCACTGGTAGGGTTGGAGAGCACATGGGTGGGGGCAGAATGCAGGGGGAGTGGAGAGTACAGGTGTGGGGAGTGGAGAATGCTGGGGGGAGCCAAAAAGAACAGGGGTGGAGAGCACTGGGGGGGGGGGCTGGAGAGCACCAGGGGGGCAGAAAGAACAGGGGTGGGGAGAATGGGGGGCTGGAGAGCACTGGGGTGGGGGCTGGAGAGTGATGGGGAGAGCTGAAGAGCACGGGGGGGGGAAGCACTGGGGGGAGTGGAAAGAACTGGGGGAGAAAGAACAGGGGGGAGAGCACTGGAAGGAGTGGGGAGCACTAGGGGGGGGAAAAGAACAGGAGGGAGGGCACTGGAGAGGAGAACGGGGGGAGAGCACGGAGGGGAGAGTACTGGGGGGAGCAGAGAGCACTGGGGGGGGCGGGGGGAGCACTGGGATGGTGGCTAGAGAAGGATGGGGAGAGCTGGAGAGCAGGGGGGGCAGCAAGAACAGGGGAGGAGAAAACTGTGAGGGGGACAGGAGAGTGTAGTGGTGGAGGAGAGGGGGGGGCAGGGAGCACAAGGTGAACTGGGGACAGTAAAATAAGTTGGATAGGAGAATCTGCAGGAGGCACCCCTGCAGCCCCCCCCTCGATCCTCCTATCCAGGCACTGTGGCACACAGGGCGGACTGTACCTGCAGCATCTCCTTCTCTTGATCACCGCGCTGGATGGCTCTGTGTTCGGCAGCCGCTCTGTAACACGGCCCCGCCCCCCAGACCGGCTCGTGTGATAGGGGGGAACGTTGATTCTCTTTACTATCACAGGAGCTGGTCTGAGGGGGGCGGGACTGTGTTACAGAGCAGCCGCCGAACACGGAGCCATCCAGCACTCTGATCCATAGGAGAGGGCGGAGGATGCAGCTGCAAGCGGACAAAAAAATGAAAAAAAAGTGAAAAAAATGCAGCATGGCAGCGGCTACGGCAGACACCTTGGGGATTCCGGGGGGGCACTTGACCCCCCTTGCCCCCCCTTGCCCCCTGCTGCGGACGCCCATGGCTGAGCTGCTTTTCAGCACAACACAAGAGCATATAGAAAATAATTTGTTTTCTACATGCCCTGTTTCCACCAAATGCAGACATACTGACCATGACCACTGGTATGGACTACTGAAGACCTGACAGATTTTAGCATGATACAACACAACCTACCTCACTGCATGTCACCACACCAGGTGCATTGCGGCAAGCTAAAAGATCTGACAGTGTAGAAGTGACCCCGTACATTGGTGGTCAGTGAAAAATTTGTTCTCTAGCACTGGCGGGGTCAGTATAGGTAGGAAATCAATTCACCCCTGATCATTGCTCAAAGGAACCTCTAGCAACCTCAGGGGCAACCCTAGTTGAGAGAGGCTGCTGTATACAGTGAGGTATGATGCCAAACCTACTAAAAAATACATTTAAGGGTTTAAATACACTTTTTATATTCAGGCTAAAAAAAAAAAAACATTTAGCGCTAATGATGTATAAGTATTGTGCATATACAAGTGACGAAAACAAAAAACGGAAAATTGTATACTCACCTTCCGTAATTTTCCTTTCCTGACGCATCTTCATGGCAGCACACACTGGGTTGTGACTCCGCCCCCACAACCTGACAGGATTGGATTAGCTATAAATTTGAAGGGGAGACTCCCCGCTGCATTCTCTGTATATATCATCACAAAGAGTCAGGGAGGGAATCGTGTGCTGCCATGAAGATGCGTCAGGAAAGGAAAATTACGGAAGGTGAGTATACAATTTTCCGTTTTCCTGACGCCTTCATGGCAGCACACACTGGGAAATAACTCGCCAGTCGGGTGGGTGCAAGTAAAAAATAAACTTTAATTCCTTATAACGCAGAAGAATTTGCTCTAATGATGGATCTGCCGAAGTCAGTCATGGACAAGTAAGCTGAATCCACTTTGTAATGGGAAATAAAGGTATGCCTGGAGGACCTTGTAGAATGAGCCCTGATGCCTTCTGGAATTTTCAGCTGCTGGGAGGAATATGCTTTCTTAATGATCCTAACCAGCCAGGATGTAATGGTGCGTGAAGAGGCTGCTTGACCCCGCTTGGAGCCGTGAGGGATGACCAAGAGAGAATCCGTCTTTCTGAACGAGGTAGTAGCGGATAGATAATTTATGATGGTTGACCTCACATCCAGTGGGTGTGGATCCCCCTGATCGTTACGGAAGGATGGGAGAATGATATCCTGGTTGTAGTGGAATGGAGTAGCTACTTTGGGTATAAACTGCTCCGAGGGTCTTAGAACCACTTTGTCAGGAGGCTCAGAGATCATTAATGCTTGTATTTCTGATACCCTTCTTGCTGACGTAATAGCAATCAGGAAAGTCAGTTTTAAGGTCAGGTTCCACAGAGAGATTTTTTAGAAGGAATAAATGGAGATGAAGACAGGGTATGAAGAACTACTGATAAATCCCATGACGGAAAGAACGGCTTCCTGGGAGGTTTGATTTTCAGATAGGCTCTTAAAAACTGGACAACTAAAGGATGAAAGGCCCACTTTGTGTCTGTTTTAGCTGATAGGGCAAACACCTGGACCTTAAGGGTACTTAGACTCAGGCCCTTGTTGACCCCTGACTGGAGGAAATCCAGAATGTGAGCAGGCTCTGGGGAAACGCTATTCCATCCTTTCAGTTGAGCCATGGAGCAGAATCTTTCCCAAATTCTAGAATAAATAGAATTGGTCGTGAATTTTCTAACTTGCATTAGAGTCGCTATGACCTCTTGAAAACATCCCTGGGCTCTCGGCCTAGCCCTTTCAATCTCCAGGCCATCAGGTGCAGCTTCTCCGGAGCTGGGTGCAGGAACTGACCTTGGGACAAAAGATCCGGAGATATCCGAAGGGGAATAGGAGGTTGAAGGCTGAGTTGGAGAAGTGTCGTGAACCATGGCCTCCTTGGCCACAGTGGTATAACTGCGATTACCGTCGCTGAGGATCTCCGGAGTCTGGAAAGAAACCTTGCGATCAATGGAACTGGAGGAAAAATGTATCCCAGCCTGAAATTCCATGGGTGACTCAGACAGTCCACCCCTTCTGCTGATGGGAATGATCCTCTTGACAGGAATCTGAGGCATTTGGTATTCGCTGGAGTAGCTGCAAGGTCTATCTCTGGCATTCCCCAAAGTTCTGTCAAAAGAGTGAAGGTTCGAGGGTTCAGGGACCACTCGTTGTTGGAAAAAGTCTCTCGACTCAGGTAGTCGGCTAGCATGTTTTGCACTGCTGGAACATAAACTGCTTTTAGGCTTGAAAGATGTATCTGAGCCCAATCTAAAATGGGCCGAACTTTCTCCATAAGAGTGACACTCCTGGTACCTCCCTGCCTCTGAATATAGGTCACTGCCACTTTGTTGTCCATGCGGATAACTACACTTTTGCCTCTTAGAAGTGGTGCAAAGGCTCGCAAGGCTTGGAAAGCTGCTCTGAGCTCCAAGATGTTGGAGACTAAGCCCAAGGTCTGAAAAAGCCACTGCCCCTGGGCTGCTAGGTCTTGAAAATGGGCTCCCCAACCGGTCTGGCAGGCGTCCGAAGTTACTACTTCTGGATCTGGAGTGACTATCGGCCTGTATCCCATGAGGTTGCTGCGGTGTGTCCACCACCATATTGATTGCTTCACTGTATTGGAGACCAAGATGGTTTGACGCATCGATACTCCATCCCACTGCCTGAGAAACGAGATCTGGAGAGGTCTCATGTGCCACTGGGACCACTGAATCATAGGTATTGTTGCTGACATGGTCCCCAGTATACTCAGGCAGTCTCTGGCTGGCAACTGGTCTGTTGACAATAGCCTTTGCATTTTCCGTACTAAAGGTCTGACCTTCTCCTGTGGAAGCTGTACTCTGTTTAATTTGGTATCTAGGTCTGCCCCCAGAAAGACCATCCTCTGTGTAGGTTGTAGACTGCTCTTCTTCCAGTTGACTAACCACCCAAATTTCTGGAGGGTCGCAAGAAGAATCTCCCGGTGGAGAATCAGAGATTCTTGATCCTCGGCTAACAGCAGGATGTCGTCCAGATAGTGGTGGACTCGTAATCCTCTTTCCCTGAGGAAAGCTATTAGTGGCAGCAGAACTTTGGTAAACGTCCTGGGAGCCGAGGCGATGCCGAATGGAAGACACTGAAATTGGAAGTGGTGTTGATCTATGGCGAAGCGCAGGAATTTTGGAAAAAACGGGTGAACTGGCACGTGAAGATAAGCGTCTGACAAATCTATAGAAAGCATCCAGTCGTTTAGGTTTATTGCTAGGAGAATAGACTGTAAACTCTCCATTTTGAAGGACTCTACTTGGATGCCTCTGTTGAGTCTCTTGAGGTCCAGTACGGGTCGCAAGTCGCCCGTTTTCTTCTTCACTAAAAAAAGAGGGGAATAGAACCCTCTCCCTTTTTGGTGTGATGGTACTTCTAAGATTGCACCCTTTTGTCTCAGTTCCGTTATATATCTCACTAACGGGCTCCTCTTGGATAATGAAGACGGAAGCCTGGTTGCACCGAAGTAGCTTGGTGGAAGACCGTTCTTGAACTTCCACTTGTGCCCAAATTTTATTGTGGAAAGTGTCCATGAGTCTTCTATGTGCCTTGCCCAAGTTTTGGAAAAGCTTCTTAGCCTGGCGCCCACCTGGGCCGGGTGGGCAGGCGGATCTTCAAAACGATTTCGGCTGATCCCCAGCCGGATTGGCCTTGGATTTTTGTAATTTGAGAAAGGAGGGTTTTGTGCTCCTCCAGTCTCTTCTAAATTCTCTACCAGGACGGTAGGATCTAGATTCACTGTATTTGTCTGGTAAATTGCGTTTGAAGGCTGGACCTCTCTGTGTCCTAGGTCTTCTGTCAGAGGGGATCAAACCTGACTTCCCTCCGGAAACTTTGGAGATGGCTGAATCTAGTTTGGCACCGAACAGGTTAGAACCATTGTATGGAATCCGGCACCAATTAGTTTTTGAGGCTGCGTCAGCTACCCATGGCTTGAGCCATAGAGCTCTTCTTGCTGTCACCGAGGCCAGCATTGATCTTGCAGAAGATCTAATAACATCTACCGAGGCCTCCGCCACGAAATTCCCTGCGAGTCTGATCTCCTGCAGGGAAGATATTATTTTCTCCATCTCGACACCGTCTCTGAGGTCCTTCTCCACTCCGGATGCCCATCCTGAGATGGCCCTGGCCACTGCCGCCGTAGTAATTGCTGGTCTACAGGCTCCTCCAGCCATGGAATAAGCTTTTTTTAACTCCAGATCCATTTTTCGATCTAAAACATCCCGGAAAGAGACCGCATCCTCGATCGGTAAAGTTACGTGACGGGCCAGGCGCATCAATGAAGAGTCAACAACGGGGGCGTTCATTAGGGGTTTCACTTTCGCTTCTTTTAAGGGATACATTTTCGCCAGTCTATTAGAGAGGCTAGCTCTCTTATCTGATCTTTCCCATTCGTCCTTGATGAGGTCCTCAAGTTACTCAATAAAAGGGAAGGTTTCTGGATCTCTTTTCAAATTCGGAAAATATTTCCGTACCTTCGGAGGATTAGCCGCGTCCTCCTGCCAGCCAATAGCCTCCTTAACGGATTTTGCAAAGGGCTCCACCAGGGAAAAGTCAAAGCCGGCTGACATATCCTGACATTCATCCTCCGAGGAGGATTCTGATACTTGGGTGATACGAGGTTCCGCAGAAGATGTGCTAGGAACTGCATAAGCTTCTTTTTCTCTAGTGGCCTCACTGAAGCATGAACGACAAGCAAGCTTGTCTGGCAAAGCCGGGGCACCACATACCCAGCAGGCATTGGGCGCAGGACGAACATGGCGATGCGAGGGAGGAGATTTTCTACGTTTTGACTGGCTGCGGTGTGAGTGGCTATGCCGTGAATGGCTATGCCTTTGGTGGTGTGATGGGGATCTTGAGCGGCTTCGACGAGATTTCCTGCTTGAGGTATGGCTGGATCTTCTCCCCTGTCTAGAACTTGCACTAAGCATCTGGCACTCTTTTGATCTCCCCTTCAATACGTACCTAACCGGTGAAGCCTCTTGCCTAACTTGCTGATGGTGGTCCGCGTGGGCAGTGGACTCCATAAGGAAAGGGTACAGGATAGTCTAAAACGGGAGAAGGAAGCGCATAAGCAGGAAGGGACTATAATGAATCATGCCGACACATTTTATTTTATTTTTTAAAACAATTAACTGCACAGAAAAAATAAAACATAAATATTTAAATAATATTTAACATTAAATATAACAGAAAAAACAAGTAAAAAGAATAAAAAGAAACCCCACAGGGACTTACCTTTAGCAGATCTCAGAAACTAGGAATGCAGAGCAGTTTTTTTCCCAATTGTAGCCAGCAATACATCATGTATTGATATTTACACAGGAGCACTGTGTTTTTAAAATTGGCGCCATACCGCCGCTGAGTGACGCTCCGCGCATGCGCGGAAGTGATACGAACACCCCCGCGCCATCTTGGAAGAGGGAAACAGCAAGGAAAGCCTAGGAATAAAAATCCCAAGACCGGGCATGCGCACTGTGGCGGAACGAATGGCGCACGAGAGGGATAACGGGTGCCAGCAAGACCTGCTCCCTCCGCTGGAGGAAAGGAAGGTACTTAAAAAATCTCTTTTTTTTTTTAAAGTTAAAAAAAACCTGGGCTCTAATCGGTGTAACAGAAGAAATAAACAAGAGAAAAAAAGGAGATCCACTGCAAGGAAAGCTTCTTTAAAGCTTTATAAAATGCCCCTTGAGACCACCAGAGCGGGGGACTCCCTCCATAGAAGCTCCTTTAGAGACTGTACAGGAGGGACTTCCAAACAGGAGAGGCTAGAACCTGCTGGGGCGAATGCGGTAGAGGCTGTTTTTCATCTGTAACAAGGAACCACGTCCGACCAACCTGTCAGGTGAGGATAAAAAAGAGAATGCAGCGGGGAGTCTCCCCTTCAAATTTATAGCTAATCCAATCCTGTCAGGTTGTGGGGGCGGAGTCACAACCCAGTGTGTGCTGCCATGAAGGCGTCAGGAAAAACATTTTTAAATGCACTTTTCCTTTAAATGTCCAAAGTGCAACATATTGCAAGCATACTGTCCCCTTTTAAGAGACATGTTCTCAGTTGAGTGCATGTGAATATCCCAATCACATAAAAAAAAATGGGAAATCTAAAATATAATTCAGTATATAATAAAATAAAAAAATATACTCCATCTAAACATTTCAAGACAGGAAATATAAAAAATGACAAATGTTACAATGATGCCTTTATAAATTCCACACCACCTCTGACAAACTATTGCCAGAAGGTGTTGACCCAACAAACAAACGAGTAGATCACACAACACTCAGGTCTGGCATGGTATCCTCCAGCAACCAATAATGTCAGCAGATCTCAAGCATATACTGTATATAATCACCCAGGTATTACCATTGGCAGCAGATCTCAGAATTGTCATACAAGAAGTAAAGTGCTCCCATCTATATAAATGGTAATAACTCACATAACGTCAGCTAAAAACATTGCACACCCCCAAAAACATGGAGTCCCACTCTTAGAACTTCCAAACATGGTCAACACATTGCTATTTTCTATGTGTTTCTTCGTAAACTAACATAGTTAGGGCTAATGTGTGAATAGTGTGCACATGGAAAAATCTGAATTCCTGACTTGGGTTTAAACCTAGACTATAAAACAACCAGTTATTGTGCGCAAGAGAAAACTTACCTCTTAGGACAGTTTGCATACATCTACCCTATTGTGTTATATATCATCTATTAACTAATATATATTTTTTGTTCTGCAGGTATTTGCCTATATTGCAACATTACTCTATGTGGTCCATGCAGTGGCATCTCTGTTCAGATGGAAAAGATCTCCTTAAAAAAAAAAGTCCTAAAAATATCAAATGCAGATGTGTCTTCTGTGTTGCTTTTTAGATGTGTAGGTTTGCTGAACATACAGACAATTGCATCTAGGTCCGTTTTTAACAATGGCTTAGTGACGAACTACATTTATTTTTTACATTGATCGTTCTAAAATATCAAGTACCGTATACCATGGCTGTGTGTGTTGTGTTTTTGTGTGTTTTTTTTTTTTTTTCATTGTTGTCAAGCATTTTTTTTTTCTTTTTTGTCCTGTGCATGCTTCCTATCCTCCCCCCTGATGCACCTCACCACTACCAATGTAAAGCGAGGAGTGTTTTTAGTTCTGGTAACATGATCACATTGTACATACCATACTACAATTCACATACAATTTGAATGTCAGCACAAAGGTGTATAGTCCATCTCGGGAGTGTGCAGGAGAGGGGGGCTATATTCACATACACAATGAGGCATGGAGAATGAATGTAGCCACCCTAGAAAAGGAAATCTGAGGATGGCAGAATAAAGCTTGCATTTGAGAGATGAAACCAAGAAAGAAAGAGATGGTACATTCAAATTATAATAAAACATGTTGCTTTTATTTGATAAAAAATTTGAGTTTTGTAATTTTAATTAGATCAGAAAAAAAATAAGTTAAAATGTCTATTTTATCTGCATATAGCTGTCCATAGTAAGGCACTGAGAGCAATAAATTCTGAGAAATCTGTCCGCTAAGGGCAACTGGAAATTAAAAAGTGCAAGTGCTATTACCATTATTCCAGTACAAAAAGCAACACTATAATCATGCCAAGCATCTGATAACGTCCCTTTAACTACTTGAAATAGATTTTGCTATGGCTGCTTAGTATCATGAGGCCTCTTAAAAGGGCATGGATAGGGTATTAACAGTGAATATATAGTCTGAATTATTACTGTAGTTTTTACCTTACAGCAATGTTTGGTGTGACTTTCATGGTTTTAAATCAAGAGATTTGTAGATTACCAATACAGGGAGCTTTTTTTTTTTTTCCTCATCCTTATCCAACCCTTCTACATACTTGATGTGATTGTAGCCGTATTAGTGCAATTGTGACAGCCTCTACAGTAGCTGCTCTTTCTGAATGGCCCGTGGGGGAAGGAGGAGGGGGGATGAACTTCTAAGTGATCTTGCTGCGGCAAGATCTCTGTGAGGTGGGGACGGGCACCTGTCAAAAACAGGTATCTGCTCCTCCTTCCACACCACCCCTCCCCCCCAAAGGTGCCAAATGTGGCACTGGAGGGGGGGGGGGGGGAGGAGGCAGATATGTGGCGCTTCCACTTTTGGGTGGAATTCCACTTTAACTAACTGTAGTTCCTCTCTAACAAGTTGAAATATATCAGTCATGTTGTGAGTGCATCTTGGCTGAGTCAGCTGAGGAATTGATTTGCTTTCTAAGAAGGTAAAGCATCGACATTATGGGGTTGATTTACTAAAGGAAAAAAAAAATGCATTTGCGCCAGAGCTTGGTAAATGAGCAGAAGCTCTGCTGACTTCCGCCATCCAAACATGCAAGCAGAAATGCTATTTTTTTTATTTTTTATTTTCCTTGCACGTGATTGAGTACTCTTTGCAAAGTGAGGACTTACCTCATTTACTAAGCTCTGGAGCAACTGCAGAGTGCACAGTCTATTTACCTTTAGTAAATCAATCCTTGTGTATCACAGAAAAGCATTTTAATGCCTCTCAGAAAACTTTTTCCGTTTTTTTTTTTTTTAGATGTTCCTGCTTTAGTCATGTTTAAGCATTTGGTCACATTTACACGGTTTAGCCTCATTTAGAGTGTCTAATCAGACCCAGGATGCTCAGAATTCTATTTTTTTTTTTTCTAAGAGCAGCTAAACTGGACGCGCCTAAACGCAAATAAATTCTCAATGTAAATGGCGCCATTGTAAAATCATTACATTCATTTGTAGGTCATTTATAGGGAATTTGTAAATGTCTTATAAATGCATATAACTTCAGGTTTAACGGTGCCAGTGTAAACGAGGCTTTCGAGTCTGATAAATGCAATGGATCTCCTTTTTGAAGCAAAATATACTGGATGGAAGGGCTCAGGTGGGTGGAGTAGCATGCATGTCAATCAGGTTTTACATTTAAATACATACAGTATTTTACCTAAAAAATTTATTAAAATAGGAAATTTTACTTTAAATGTTGGCAGAAGCTTACTCCACTGCTACCTCTTTATTCGATTATATAGTAGAAACATGAATGGGTTTACAACTAGGAGGAATGTAAATAATAGTTTTTCCTTTTTTATCATTTTTTTTTTTTTGTTTGTTTTTAAACGTGTAAATATGCTTGAAAAAGAGAGAAAATATATTCAATACTACTTTTTGTGTGTTTTTCATATTTTTTTATGCTTTTTGTACTTGTCCGGTGAAAGGGATTATTATGTAATTTTGCCAGTAAGAAATAGAATATTTGCATGTTCTCAAGAAACCTTGCCATGTTTTTGCTGTACTTTCTTGAATTTGGAAAAGTAATAAAGTATTAAACAACTGATGAAAGCTGAAACATCTTTTGTTGCTATTGGTTACATTACTCTAAATGGTCAGACCTTTTACTAGATTTGTTATATTCATTCTTTTCAAACATGTATTTACTTGTGTATAACATACTTAATTTGTATATGTGTTCATGCTAATCCTGTAACTTGTAATATTAATAGTCCACCACTTAATATATTCAAAATCATTCCAATGTGTTTAATCTGCAAATAAAACCCATACTATACAGTTTGATGTTCATCGTGATTTAATAGGATCATTGGTTCACCTATAGATGGTCTAAAACCAATTGCTTGAAGGGGTTGTAAAGGTAAATGTTTTTTCACCTTAATGCATTCTATGCATTAAGATGAAAAAACATCTGACAGTGCCTGTGCCCCCAGTCCCCCCGTTTTACTTACCTCACCCCTCAAAAGTTCAGCCTGGCCGCTGATTGACTGGAGTGGATGGATGGAAAGCAGCGCAGCCATTGGCTTGCGCTGCTGTCAATTACATCCACTGACGCGGAGTGCCGGGGGGCGGGGTCGTGTGATACAGCGAGCGGCTATAGCCGCCGGCTGTATAACGGGAGCGCGCCCGCAGATGCTTCTCACCATGCGAGGGAGCTCGCATGAACGTGAGAAGCATCTGTGGGAGGAAGCAGAGACAGCCGCCGAGGGACCCCAGAAGAGCAGGTTTGGGGCCACTCTGTGCAAAACGAGCTGCACAGTGGAGGCAAGTATAATATGTTTGTTATTTTAAATAAATAAAAAATTCACTTTACAATCCCTTTAAAGAGGAGTTACACCCCCCCCCCCCCCCCACGAAAAAATTAAGTCAGCAGCTACAAATACTGTAGCTGCTGACTTTTAATTTTAGGACAATTACCTGTCCAGGGTTCCCGCCATGTCGGCACCCTAGCCAATTTTCGGATCGGCTCTTGGGTGCTGCCACCGCCTTTCGGCTTCATGGCAGGTTCCCTATCATGCATGTGCAAAGCGCACTTTCTAACTAGCCCAGCGTCGGAGGGGTGTCAGTCTCCTGGAAGTGAGGAAGGGTACCTGTTGCTCCCCCTGAAAGGTGCCAAATGTGGCACTGGGGGGGGGAGGAGCGGATGAGAAGAGCTTCCAACTATTGGGTGTAACTCCACTTTAAATCTCAGATAAGATTTTACCTGTTTAATGTTGTGACAATTTATGCACACCCCTTCTCCTTACGCAGAGATTTTCTAGCTCAGGGCACAATAATCTAGGCACCAGTGGAATGAGAATAATCATTGCTGAGGGAGGTTAACTCCTAAAATAAATAAATAAATATATATATATATATATATAATATACACACACACACACACACACACACACACACACACACACACACACACACACACACACACACACACACACACACACACACACAGTAGTCGCCACCACTACGTGTCACGTGTTTTAATGCAAATATATTTACAGCATCTATTACAATTCTGATCGAAGTTTCATTTTTTTTAAAGCTTCACAAGAGATGGTACTTACATTGAATGAGGAGTGTCTGTCATGCTGCAAGCAGCTACTCAGTCCTCTGCCCAAAATTTGTTTTTTGTTTTTCAACTTTCAGAGATAGCAGTAAATATGATAGCTCCAATGGGGCCCAGACAGCAACAAAAAACTGTTGGTGTTCTAATTCCTTTCCACTCTGTTCAAAACTAGGACAAAAATTCTGTCTCACTCACTGCCACAACCAGACAGGAGTGTAACAGTGTTTACAATACAATAGTTTTCTTCAAGGATGGAACAAATTCTTTTCTGCTTAAGGCTGGGTTCACACTGCTGCGGGGGGAGATCCGGATGTGATTCGCACAGCAAATCACATCCGATCTCCGTAGCACTGCGAGTTCAGCCATACAGATAGTATGGCTGAACTCGCAGCTGTCCCGCAGCAAACTCGCACAGGACCCTTTTTTGGGTCCGCAACGGAATCGGATCGCATGGGGGTTCACACCATGCGATCCGATTCCTGTGCGAGTCGGCAGATCGCACTGCGATATGCCGACGGATCTGGGGGTGTCATTAACATAACATTGACACCCCCAGCCGTCCGCATAGGGCAGTGTGAACTGCCGGCGGGAGGTGAGCGATGCGGGAAAACGCCGCGGATTCGCGGCGTTCCCGCATCGCAATAGTGTGAACCTAGCCTAAGACAGTTAGATTTGGCTTAACTAGGAGCTCCAGGCTCCCGCCAAAAGATTAAAATTCAATGGCTACAAATACTGTAGTTGCGGACTTTTAATTTAAGGACCCTTAGTGGTCCAGGGATCCAGCGATGTCCTCATCAGAGCCGATTCTTCAATCCGCTTCGGTTGAAGGCATTGTCATTTTAAGTATGGGAAACCACAGGTCCCTACTGTGCATGCGTAAACCACACTGTGCCTTGTGAATGGTCCCACAGTCTTCTGGGACCTGTGATGTGTCCCAGAAGCCTGCGGGGGAAGGAAGGGGGCCAAACTTGTGGCTCAGATCACAAAACCCAGGAACCTGATCCCCCCCCCCCCCTCCCCCCCAAAAAAGTGCCAAATGTGCCGGTGGAGGGGAGGAGGATGCAAACAAGCGGAATTGCCCCTTTTGGGTGAAATTCTGCTTTTAACTATTTTGAAAAAAACATGCAAGAAAATATGTACAGAAAATCAAAAAACAGAAATTTGGAGAACCCAAACTTAGTGGTGAATTACATTTTAAAGTTTTTGGGGCAAATCCTGTTACTTTTTTTTTAAGCCAAAAAGTTACTATGGCAGCTGGGCACTGCTATGGGGGGGGGGGGGGGGGGAGGGAATGTGTAAATGCTAACAATTTTTGAAAAATTACTGTACATTGGAGAGAGGTGGAGAATTCTTGTCATGATGCTTCATGGGACATTGAAAAAACAAATCTTTTAAATCACATGTAGCACTGACCCCCGAAGGAGCTGCTGGTTTTATTGGGCTTACCGTTACCTTCTTGAACTCGCCTCCGTCTAGGGGTTTTCCTGTGGTAGATGGCCCAAAGAAATGCAGAAACTGACACTGAATATTCTTTAGGGTTATTTATTTAGAAGATAACAGTCTCTTAATGCAGGGTAGAGGGTTAGGAAGGAAGTACTTTTTTGGAACTGCAAAAATAGAAAGTCTCTTATAGAGGAAATCCAGAGAATAAACGTTTCACAACTGGATTCTCACAACCCCCGGATAGACCTCCTCTCACTAAGCCTAGCAGGCGGTAGGGTGTTAAGTAAAGCAAAGTCTCTGCCACAGACTTGGATGTAGAACACTTGAGGAAGAAAGTCTCTGCCACAGACTTGGATGTAACTGAGGGACGCAGACAAATTTAGAGAACTATCACACGATACCAGTATCTCTCAGCCGGTCCAACAATACCGTATGAATATAGATCTACAAAGTGTCCTTCAACTGAGCCTCCAGGCTCCTTCAGAGAAGCCAGCCTTGCGCATGGCCTTCTCCCGAAGAGTCCTCCCCTGGATGCTTCTCCAGTTGCTGGGCCTCTCCTCAGATGAGATGGCACAGAACCACCCCTGGATCATTAGGGCCTCAAATCCATTCAGGCCTGTCCCTGCAGTTGCTTCACTTTGGGCTAACCAGGAATTGCATGGATCCACACCACATGCCAGGAGGGCCATGAAGGCTAGTCAGGAGGACCAGGACCAAACAGACAGAAAATATCTTCTGGACCGGAACCCCAAAGCACATGATCTCAGTACCTTAAATACCACCTCCCAGAGTGCACAGGAGGAAAACCCTCTCACTGGGCTGGTCCCGAGAAAGAAATGGCACTCAATACACCCAACTAGACTGTGTTCTACCACTTGCTGGCTGTGACGGCGACACCTGCAGCCCAGGAGAACCCAGTGCAATCCAGCTAGACTGGTACTGAAATCATAATTTAGCAAAATTAGCCCCAAAACCCAACTGTGTTTTTAGGAATATTAATTTTCAAAACATATAGCGCATGATCGTCAGGAGCCAACGCTACACTAGTTTGGAAGATGCCACAGCTGTATGTTGTGTTGTGGAACAGTGTGATTTATTTTTTTTTTTTTCTGAAAGCTTCAGTGAAAGCATACTGTTGCAGCACATATTTGGATGTAGATTTTAATTTTTTTTTTTCTTTTTAACTTTAAGGTTTTTTTTTCCTAAAAGAAGATGAAGAAAGAAAAGACATGCTGTGTATATAATAGGCAACAGCAGAGCATAATCATCCAATACAAAATGTTACAAATACTGTATGTCCTCAACATATGATATAACACCAAAGACCAGTGTATGAATATCAGTACCATTTCAAGGTGCTGAACAGTACAGATAAATGAGTCGCATAACATTGACCTGAAACAAAAACAGGGTGAAAAATGTAAAAAGATCAAAACTTGACTTCCATGTGGTAGCCGCATATACAAAGGTGTGATGAAGAATGCACTCCACCAAAAGTTGCATATTCCAAAAGAGAGAGAAGAGAATGGGACAATAAACGAAGAGGGTGTGGGGGGTCGGGTATATCCCATCTCACTGGACAATCTCCCACACCTCCATATGGGACATATGCTGCAACAGAACTAAAATTCTAGAAGATGAAAGATGCCAAATTTTATTAAATTTAGGGATTGTGTTGTGGAGTCAAGCTGTCAAATATTCCATATTGTAAACATCGAGAATACGTTTATGCAGATCTGGTCGGGAGGGCGGTAATTGCTGCTTCCATTTTAGGGCTATTAACCACTTCAGTCTAGGGTTGCCACCTGTCCGGGATTCACCCGGACAGTACGGGTTTTGAAACATTTGTCCGGGTTTCTGCCCGTCTATGACCCGGGCACATTATTCAGACCCGCTGGTGGCTCCCTGTGCAGCGTGCCTTGTCTACACAGTGACAGGCGGCCTGCTAATTAACTTCACCGGTAAATCATAGAAACGGAATGCCTGCTGCAGCTTGTGCGGGTGATCTTTGTTCCCGCACGCCGCCAATGAGGTCCATTGCCTCCACATTTCATGACAGGGCAGAGCCGACATGTCTCCCTGCTGTCCCCAGCTCCACGGACTAGTGCAGAGAGAGTGCTGTGGAGAGAACTGAACCCGCCCCTCCTCCTCCTGCTGTGTTGTTTTCCTGTGTACACAGAGGAGGAGGGGGGAGAAGGCTCACCACGCTGCCGACAACGCTGCTGGACTGAGTTCATCTATCAACTAATCCACACAGTGAGTTTTCCAGAGGTGGGAGGCATGAACAAGAGGGTGAGGGGGGAACTAGCCTGCAGTTCACTTTGTGTGATTGGGGGGGGGGGGGGGATATCTTCTAGGGGGCACTTAAGTAACTGTGCTACAAGGGGGCTTGGATATGAAATCCTCCCCCCTTAGTACATATCCCCCTCCCAATATTAAAGAGATGATGTCTGCCACAGAGGGGATGACCCTTGGCACCCCACAAGAGATGTGGAAAATTGCTCCAGGTGCCCATACTAGTCCCCCCCCCCCCCTCCAGGCAAGTTAGTGGAGCAAAGTGTGGGTTCCAGCACCAGGGCAGGTTCACACTTTGATAACACAGGAACGCGATTTGCGATTCACGTGATACCCGGGTGCAATTTCAGCCCAATTATATATGCAGTCTCTGACTTTCCTGTAGTATGTAGGGATGAGCTCAGGTGTGTTTGCATGGAACATGTGCAGAGCCCGCCAGGAAGTCGGTGCAGCACTGCGCTAATCACAGACAGTAAGACATTGTCCCGAAGTGCGGCTGCAGAGATCAGGCAATGTCTCACTGCCTGTGATTAGCGCAGTGCTGCACCAACTTCCTGGCAGGCTCTGCACATGTTCCATGCGAACACGCCTGAGCTCATCCCTAGTATTATGTCTGCAGTCTCTGACCATCTCCTGTACCATGTCCGCACATTCTCTGACCATCTCCTGTATCATGTATGAAGTTTCTTAACATCTACTGTACCATGTGCACAGACACTCTGACCATCTCCTGTATTATGTATGCAGTCTCTGACCATCTCCTATACTATGTCTGCAGTCTCTGACCATTCCCTATACTATGTCTGCAGTCTGTGATCATCTCCTGTATCATGTCTGCAGTCTCTGACCATCTCCTGTACCATGTCCGCACACTCTCTGACCATCTACTGTATCATGTATGCAGTTTCTTAACATCTACTGTACTATACCTGCAGTCTCTGACCATCCCCTGTACCATGTGCTCAGATACTCTGACCATCTCCTGTACTATGTCTGCAGTCTCTGACCATCTCCTGTACTATGTCTGCAGTCTCTGACCATCTCCTATACTATGTCTGCAGTCTCTGACCATTCCCTATACTATGTCTGCAGTCTCTGATCATCTCCTGTATCGTGTCTGCAGTCTCTGACCATCTCCTGTACCATGTCCGCACACTCTCTGACCATCTACTGTATCATGTATGCAGTTTCTTAACATCTACTGTACTATATCTGCAGTCTGACCATCCCCTGTACCATGTGTTCAGACACTCTGACCATCTCCTGTACTATGTCTGCAGTCTCTGACCATCTCTTGTACTATGTCTGCAGTCTCTGACCATCTCTTGTACTATGTCTGCAGTCTCTGACCATTCCCTGTACTATGTCTGCAGTCTCTGACCATTCCCTGTACTATGTCTGCAGTCTCTGATCATTTCCTGTATCATGTATGCAGTCTCTGACCATCTCCTGTATCATGTATGCAGTCTCTGACCATCTCCTGTACTATGTCTGCAGTCTCTGACCATCTCCTGTACTATGTCTGCAGTCTCTGACCATTCCCTGTACTATGTCTGCAGTCTCTGACCATCTCCTGTACTGTCTGCAGTCTCTGACCATCTCCTGTACTATGTCTGCAGTCTCTGACCATCTCCTGTACTATGTCTGCAGTCTCTGACCATCTCCTGTACTATGTCTGCAGTCTCTGACCATCTCCTGTACTATGTCTGCAGTCTCTGACCATCTCCTGTACTATGTCTGCAGTCTCTGATCATCTCCTGTACTATGTCTGCAGTCTCTGACCATCTTTTGCAGGGCTCAAGTCCTGCGGGAATGCATGGGAACGGAGTTCCTGTACTTTTTCCACAACAGGAACTCAGTTCCCCTTAGCAGCCGTGTCCTGCAAGACTATGAAGTATGCGAGCTGTGTGGCAGGTGCTACACCAGCAGCTGCCGACACAGCTCGCAATAGTAAGTGCCACACACCTGACCATTCAGGCATTGCCAGTAGGGGGCCCCATGACAGTTTCCGCTTCGATCTACCTGTCAATCACAGCTAGCTGATGGGTAGATCAGCTATTCTGCTCACAGGACATGCAGGGAGAGAGGTGAGCTGAGGGAGGAACATCAGTTTGGGGTGGTAAGCTGAGCACAATATCTGGCAAAGTTTAATGCCAGGAGGGAAGTTTATGTGGAAATATGTGAAGGGTTGGAATAGCAGCGAGTGTGTGTTGGAGCCCTGCAGAGTTTGCAGCCCCCCAAGCTAACATACATCTCCTAAGCAGGAACACATCACTATCTCCCTAAGCATTCTGTCCAAATAATGTGCAGTTAATTTATGACCTTTCCGTTTAACCCTGTGCTATCCAAACTCTGTTAAATGAAAAGTATAAACTCGCCACATAAACACTCTATATACAAAATAAAATTTCACAATAAAGATCAGAACATGATGTTCACATTTGCATGGAAGCACAATTGAATGAATGCTGATTATTCAAAGAATTACCGTATTTATGTTTATTGAGGATTGTTTTTTTTTTATGTACTAGAAGTTAAGCTTCATACATACAATACGAAAATCAGATCAAAAATACCACTTTTGAAGCGTTCGTGCATATGAGCGTATCATTTTTTATTTTCTTTGGTGGGGGAGTGGATCTTCGGTGGGAGTTCCCACACTTTTTTCCCCAGGACTTGACCCCTGATCTTTTGTACCATGTCCGCACACTCTCTGGCCATCTACTGTATCATGTATGTAGTTTCTTAACATCTACTGTACTATATCTGCAGTCTCTGACCATCCCCTGTACCATGTGCTCAGACACTCTGACCATCTCCTGTATTACGTATGCAGTCTCTGACCAGCTCCTATACTATGTCTGCAGTCTCTGACCATCTTTTGTACCATGTCCGCACACTCTCTGACCATCTACTGTATCATGTATGCAGTTTCTTAACATCTACTGTACTATATCTGCAGTCTCTGACCATCCCCTGTACCATGTGCTCAGACACTCTGACCATCTCCTGTATTATGTATGCAGTCTCTGACCATCTCCTGTATCATGTCTGCAGTCTCTGACCATCTCCTATATCATGTCTGCAGTCTCTGACCATCTCCTATACTATGTCTGTAGTCTCTGACCATCTCCTGTATCATGTCTGCAGTCTTTGACCATTTTTTGTATCATGTCTGCAGTCTCTGACCATCTCCTGTACTATGTCTGCAGTCTCTGATAATTTCCTGTATCATGTATGCAGTCTCTGGCCATCTCCTGTATCATGTTTGCAGTCTCTGACCATCTCCTGTACTATGTCTGCAGTCTCTGACCATTCCCTGTACTATGTCTGCAGTCTCTGACCATCTCCTGTACCAGGTCCGCACACTGTCTGACCATCTACTGCATCATGTATGCAGTTTCTTAACATCTACTGTACTATATCTGCAGTCTCTGACCATTCGCTGTGCCATGTGCTCAGACACTCTGACCATCTCCTGTATTATGTCTGCAGTCTCTGACCATCTCCTATACTATGTCTGCAGTCTCTGACCATCTCCTGTATCATGTATGCAGTCTCTGACCATCTTTTGTACCATGTCCGCACACTCTCTGACCATCTCCTGTATTATTGTATGCAGTTTCTTAACATCTCCTGCAGTATGTCTGCAGTTTCTTTCCATCTCCCGTACCATGTCCACACACTCTCTGACCATCTTTTGTACCATATCCGCACTCCATCTCTTGTATCATGTATGCAGTTTCTTACCATCTCCTGTAGCATGTTTGCAGTCTCTGACAATCTCTTGTATTATGTCTGTAGCCTCTGATCATCTCTTGTATTATGGCAGCGCAGTCTTCTAGTCTAATATAGGATGAAACAAGAGCCACCAAGCTGGAGCTCAGAGAGGACCATCATGACCGCTGTCATCTCAGTGACAGCGTAGCAAGGCCTGTCTGAGGGGGATCACTGATGTAGGGGCAGTGAATATAGTAAGGTAAAGGGGCACTGATATAGAGGTTACCCCTTATATCAGTAGCTCCCCCCCCCCACCTTACCTTATTGCATTCACTCTGCAGAAGGTGCTCTATGGTGACCAGAGTCACTCCCCCCCCCATACAATACGCATACATACTTAGGCTCATGTATCATGCACCGCCAATGCCTTACAGGAAAATTACACTGGGAGGCTCCCCACCAAACATTACACACTACATATACACTATATTGTACATTACACACACCTGCACTATTTGCAATTGGCTACACCCACAATTCAATGCTGCGCTTGCTGCGTTACTACTTCCCTAGGGCACACAGAGGTGTCCCAGGTATTTTACAATCTCATAGTCTATGCTACACAAAAAATGCTAAGCCCCGCTGAAGTGTTCGGGTTTGGCTTGAAGAAAAGGTGGCAACCCTAGACTCGAGTAGTTACCTCTGTTACCTCTTGTTTGATCCCTGCGAGTTCTCCGTGGAGCGCTGTCTCCATTCTGGAGGCCAAAGAGTCCAGGTCTTCCCTAGTGGGTCATTTTTGCAATAGTGCCCATATACAGTAGCTTGGCTATTAAAGTGTAATGGAGAGGGCCCTTGTGCGGGCATATGCAATGGGGTAGCACTCACTGTGGTGTGAGATGTTGGGAGGCGCTGGGAGTAGCTGCCTGATGCTGGGAGGGCTGAGTGTCTTGTGTCCATTGTGTAGAGCCACCGGGCTCTCCCCCGGGACTGCCGAGGGACGTGAGGGAGAGAGAGCGGGGAAGGCAGGGGCAGAGGTCGCTAGAGGGGGAGAACGGAGCCATGTCGTTGCAGCAGTCATACCTTGCTCCCCCTCCTAGTGCAGGCAAGCCCAGCTCCATCCTCATGGCTGGCGCCGACGCCATCTTTCGCTGGGTCTGGAATGGGGGCAGCTGGCTGTCTCGGGACCAGGAATCGCTCCATGCCGGCACAGTGTACGCAGATCAGCGGTGTCACTTCCCCCGCTGTCCGAGCGCTAAAATGAGCGGTATTTCTGAGCGTATAGGCTGCTGAGGGGCTGCGGACTGGGAGCCCAGGAAGGATGCGCACTCTTCCAGGCCGAGACCACGCCCTCAGAACACTTATTAAAAGACTTTAGACTCTTCGTTTCTTGGTCTGGCGCTCTAATTGGAGTTTTTACACAAGTAGTAAAAACCTGACATACTTTTTAACCCACTCTATCCAAAACAAGTCGTATTAAAGCCTTAATATATATATATATATATATATTTTTTTTTTTTACCCTTAATGCATTTTCTGCATTAAGGTAACACGCTTTCTGTGTCTAGTATCCCTTCCACCACCCAGATACTTACCTAAGACCAATCTTGATCCAGTGCCATGCCTGAGAACAGCAGCTCTTTCCACTCTCTCCCTCCTCACAGGGCAGATTGATAGCAGTGGGAGCCATTGGCTCCTGCTAATGTCAATCAAATCCTATGAGGAGGGAGCGGGACCGAGCCCCACTGTCTGTGTCTATAGACGCAGGTAGCGAGTGTCATCCTCATCCCATAGGAAGGGGCTTCTTAGGATGAGTACTCGCCAAAGAGGAGGAGCCAGGAGCGCCAACGAAGAGGAAGATCAAGGCTGCTCTGTGCAAAACCATTGCATAGAGCAGGTGAGGATAACGTGTTTATTATATAAAAAAAGAGAGGTTTAAAATCACTTTAATGTTTTGGCTATAAAGATATTCTTTATAGATATAAAAGACTTGGTGATGATGGTGAAAACAATGCTTGACAAATATCTTTGCCTAGCACTAATATATGTTCTACAATAATGTGCAAGTAAAAATCTCAGTGTTGTAGTAAGAACAATTAGTCAGACTTGCTGATTTAATCAAAGCACATCCAGCTATATTTTGGAAGTCCACCATTAATCATAGTTACGAGTAGAGCTCAGTGCTTCCCTCTGAGTTTTGCTCCAAGTACTGCAAAGCAGATGTCATGATAGCCAATAAGTAATAATTTTTCATCCGCATTTCACCGCTAGCACATAGCATCCAGAAACTTTAATTTATGACTATAGAAACATTTTTTCCAGACTCATTAACTTTTATAATGCAAAATATTCATTTTTGCATTGAAAGTGCAGCAAAAGCAATTTAGAAGCCATGATTGTTCATCAGTAGTTTAAAATTTAAAAGATGTGGTTTTAATTTACAACTTTTGAATCGATTCAGAGAGGGTGTGCAGCCTTCTGTTAACAAAGAAAATGATAACCTTGGGTTTTTCTTTATCAAACTAATTCAGAAAATGAGATAGCAATATAAATTCATGGCAGTTTGTTTATTGCAAGAACTGGGATCTGTTGAAGGCAAACAAAAGCCATCTAATGGTAAAAGGCAGGACATCTAATGGTCAGAAATTAGAGGATTTTTAAACTCACCGTTAAAAGATCCTTTTCTTGGAATAAATTGGGGGACAGAGGAAGTTTTAAATCTTTGGGTTATACTGCCACCCACCTGGGTGGACAACACAGTGAAACAACTGCTAAGAGTTCCAACATAAACCAAAAGAATGTGGAAGAATACCTGTAGATCATAGAGATGCCTGAAGGACCTTATATCCAAAGTGCATGAGAAAAGGCAGAAATATCCACCTGGTAGAACTTCGGGCATATAAATCAGGAGACTGCTTTGCAAGACACTCGCTGCCCTACCTAGGTAAGTGAGCCTCAACTGGAAAGAGGGGAACATGATCCTTTGGACCATAAACCTTACTGGGGCTATCTGGATTTACAAAAAGAAATCAAGTCTTTAAAAGATAGCCCTGCACAGCCCGAACCACGTCCAAGGCATGCACAAACATTTTCATTTGGGTAGCTCGAGAGAGGGACAGAAGAACAATGCCCTGGTCAAAATGTTAGAAGGAGATTACCTTGGGATAGAAGAAAACCCAGGCCTCAATAACACCTTGTTCTTGACAAGATTGGTCAAGATAAAGTTGCTAGCAGTTGCATAGCCAGGTGGGTGGTCACAAGCAATACAGAGTAGAAAGAGGAAGGTCTGATGGATTCAAAACAGGAGCTTTAGAAGCACCAAAAAATATATATATTTAAACCCCTCAGTGTTAAAAGGGGGTTGAATTGGGTGGAACCATGTGGGGGACTGGAACCACATGGAAGACCTGCCTGCAAAAAGGTCTTAATCGGGGAGTGGGAATAGTCTCTGTGACAGAACAGAAAGACCTAAGACCTGACCCTTGATGGCAGTAGGAGTATTTGCTCAGACCCAACAGCAAAAAAGAGGAAACTTCCTGTGGTAAAAACTGAACTGAACTTCCAGCCCTAAAGATGTTTAAGGCCCCTTTCACACATGCGGATGGTATGTCCGTATTTCATCCATCCGTTTGCGGATGAAATACGGGCCATACATTCATCCCTATGGGATAGCGGGTGTCTGCGGATGAGCATCCGCAGACACCCGCTATTGTCCGCCTCCGCAATTGTCCGATTCTGCAGACGGAGGAAAATCCTATTTTTCTGTCCGTCTGCAGAGCGGATCGGATGAACACGGACACACGGTCCGTGCTCGTCCGATCCCCATAGAGGAGAGCAGAGAGCTGACAGGGCGGTCCCCGCACAGTGTGCGGAGACCGCCCTGTCCGCAGCCGGCCCAGCGGGGACAACGGAGCGATCCCCGCTGAGCGAGCGGATCTTCACGGGGCGGATCTTTACTGATCCGCCCCGTGTGAAAGAGGCCTTACACCTTCAAATGCCTTCAAATGCTTCATAGGTATTAGTGCAGTACTATTCCCCATTTTGTTTTTTCTGCCTTACCTTGTAATGATAATCTCACACAGTGCATGTCTTGCCATTTCCTTGCATCACAAATGTGGAAGTGCTAGTGTGATGAAACATCTCTTCCAACATATGGAGCTTGCTGTTAATTGCTCTGCCTGCTTGTGTCTGTTTCAGATCTAATTACTGTTTTGCTATCACCAGCTAAGCACTAGACTAAGAGACCCAGGGATTGTGGAATATATCGTTTCTTGACGGGAAACATTACTTTCCAGCTACAGGCTGTGCAGTGTCCTGCAGCGTGCCTCATGTTTAAACACAAACTTCTGACATGGGAATATGAAAACTGACTCTGCTATAAGGCAAAGAAACATACAGAGATGAAGCGATCAAAAAAAAGTTACAAAGGGGTACCACATCCCAATATTGTATATAGCAAAAAATGAGGAAAAGAAGGGGGAAAAGCCCAACGGAGCTGGAGAGTAACCAACCCCCGGGACTTTAAAACGGTACCCAGGTGGGATAAATCAAAAGAAATATATACCCATATAAGAAATAAACAATATTTTTATTATTATTAAACACAACTCAAAAATAATTAGACAAAAAGTATATAATCATCAAGAGATAAATTCATTGAATATATACAGGAGAGGTGCAAATCATAAGACCACTAGATGTTACCAATCCTACACATAAGATAATGCTGCTGTTTTCTACATGTTTCGCTCCCTTGAGCTTCTTCAGGATGATGCAGCAAATATTAAAAACTTAGAAAAAATTGAATAAAAATATTTTGAGTTGAAAAGGTATGGATAGGTACATAGGGATATACATTGGTGTCATGAACTAATTTCTAACTATTCGTGTCTTTTCTATTTATGACATATTCCATTTCACCTTAGTTCATGTAAATACATAAATCACCATCTGATTGCCGCAATTTTATATACACATGTCCCCTTTAATAAATCTGCACGGGCGCCCGGGGGCACTACTGGCAATAGACCTCGTTAATCAATCAGGGGTCTTAGTCCATGGTGCCCTTTGTTTTTTGAGATGTTCCGCTCCTTGGCATCGCCCCCACCACTGCTCTCGTCCACTCTTGCCCATTTTGGAATACACAAAGGCTAATGCGGCGTTTGCACTTTCCGGCTATTCCAATATGGCCGCTGCGCATTGATGACGCAAATCGCGTCACTCGCGCACGTGCAGTATTGGGGTTCGAGCACTGCACCGGGCAGAGCCTCCCTGTACACGCCCGCAGCTGGGCTGGAGAGGGCTTTTAAAACCTAGCCTGCATCAATGCCGGTTTGGCAATTGATGAGGAAGGTTCTTCCCTTTGCTTGGCTGGCACTTATCCCAATCCCGCTAGGCAACCTGTATGACTGCCTAATTCAGCGGTTAACCTTTCTTATTACAGGTACTCTTCATATTTGGTTACTCAGTTTTAGTACTAGCTATTACTGGAACTAGTTGTAGACAGTGAACACTGTCCTTCTTTGTTCCTTGCTGTATTGCAGTATTCTGTGTTAACTTACATATGCCTGTTTCAGTTCACCTTTTCATATAGGTGGCTAGACGGAAATTTTTTCTACATACTATCTTCACATACTCTGGCAGTATTATATTAACTACATTATACCGTCCGGAAGCCTTCACGGCTGTCCTGATTGATTCAACGCAGGTCACTTTAATCATTTTCAGGTAATTTTCCCTTTAATTCTTTCCTGTTCCCTAAACAATGTCGTTTACATATTACAATGCCAAATTGTCCCTCTCTGCAGATTTCTGGGGTCCGGTGTTTTTCAGTGCGGCTTTTTATCAAAACTTCATCTATTGCATGTTTGTTTGATTTGACCTCTGAACTATAGACTTTCAGGGTTTTTGCACACATGGAAAGATATCATTTACCTGCCCACCTTTTAATATTTCAAATATTTCAATACAACGATATATGTGTTCAATGTGATGGTTTAACATTTTTTTGTAATGTATACTTTGGGGTAGCCACGCTCACCCTTTGTGCTTCAGCATTCGTATATTTTTTGCTAGCAAATTGTCTATTTTTTAACGATATGTTTATTTTTGTATGGCTCGGTGGAGTCATTTTTTAGCGCTTAGAATTATTCGGTGGAATAAAGATTTACGTGTTTAAACTTTATCACACGATTTGGCGCACTTTTATTTTTGTTTTTATTATGATATGATACTCCGAGACTTTTGAGAGGACCAGAATGGACTTGGTGACTACGAGACATTCGAAGGTGTGGGTTGTCTTCCGGCTTCCTGTATCGAAACTCCTACGTATTCGTAGCCGCGCAGACCGGCTCACGAGAGGATTCGAGTTGATTTGGTGATTGTGGAACATCTGAGGGACTGGGTCGTTTTCCAGCTTTCCGCATCGAACCGTCTGGATGTCCGTATTTGCGTATACCGACCGTTGATCTAGAAAGCCTCCATTCATTACTGACCTATAGCAGTGAAGGCTCCACGTGGTCAAGCACTATTTTTTGTTTGAACAAACAATGATCAACCACATTTTTTGTTGTTCACTCACATAGGACATTATTTATACTGTGTAGCCCTGCTATACACTTTTGAATTTTTTCACAACTTTCTTCAAATGTATTGGACTTTTGAGTTACTGATGAATGTTTTTTATTTGATAATTAATTTTTGAAAATACTTTTCACTATTGATTTTCACTATTGATTTTCACTTTATTTGGATTCACTAATATTTAGATTTTTATTATTAAGGTTTTTTACCAAAGTTTATACATTTTTGGATTAAGTCACATTTTCATTTTCATAGGTTAAGCGCTGCACTTTTATCTTTTAATGTATACGTTGTATATGTACAATACTCCTATGTACCTATCCATACCTTTTCAACTCAAAATATTTTTATTCTATCTTTTTCTTAGTTTTTAATATTTGCTGCATCATCCCGAAGAAGCTCAAGGGAGCGAAACATGTAGAAAACAGCAGCATTATCTGATTGGTAACATCTCGTGGTCTTATGATTTGCACCTCTCCTGTATATATTCACTGAATTTATCTCTTGATGATTATATACTTTTTGTCTAATTCTTTTTGAGTTGTGTTTAATAATAATAAAAACATTGTTTATTTTTTATATGGGTATTCTCTTTTGATTTATCCCACCTGGGTACCGTTTTAAAGTCCCGGGGGTTGGTTACCCTCCAGCCCCGTTCTGCTTTTCCCCCTTCTTTTCCTCATTTTTTGATTCTGCTATAAGCTGTGCATAGAGGGCAACAAATTACACCATAAAACTAAATGATTAATGCACATTTTTTGAAGATTGAAAGCACATTGTGCAGGTGGGAAGGTTTATAATACTGTTAAGCATCATAGGAATCACAAGTGCAAATACCCCTGTCCCATAGAACCTGGGCAACTGAGAATCAGTGCTTGGGATAGCAGATGTGAAACAGTCTGCCATAGCTCTTGGTGTACTACAGAACGCCTGCAAGAAGTCTTACCAGGTTGGTGTACCACCCCCATTTTATTATTTTTGACAAAATACATTTCAATATAAATGAATACAATTAATAGGTATTGCTTATCATATTGCATAGAACAGATATTAACAAAAATTGGGGAATGAATAACAAGAAGTAATAATAACTTTAGGGTACAATAACTGGAGTTTGATATCCCGCTACCGCTCACCCTAAATGGGATTGTACTGTAGGCGGGAGCTGGTCATTTTTAGCAATGAAAGGAAGAAGAGGAGTCTATAAGAAATTCAATATCTTGACGTATCATATATCATTATTCTTTAAGTAAGAAGTGTTGTTTATCCAAACTTGCAATTTTTTTTAAGATAGTGGTAGAGACATTTTTGAATGCTAACATCAATTCCTGTTGGACCTAAGTCTTTAGTCTTATAATCACATTTGACACGTTAAGAGCTTCTATGGATTTCAACATATTGACAATGGTAATTCTCGCTGCTATCAGGATATGTGATACTATTGTTCCATAGCAATGTGGGTATATATCTAGATTTAATCCTAATAATTCTGTTGCCGGTGTCAGTTCTGTCAAATTACCTGTAAGTTCTGCAATAAAGGAGGAAAATGAGTTCCAAAAACTTGAAAGATTCTTGCATGACCAAAGAATATGGTGTAGGTATCCAACTAATTCCTCACACCTCCAGCAGATGGGAGAGGTGGAAGGGAATATTTTGGATTGGATAATCTATAAGGTGTCGGATAACATTTGTTAAGAATTTTTTTGTGAATTTTCCCAATGTTCTATACATGAGCATTAGGGGTGTTGAAAATGATCGCCGCATCGATGCATCGCCATTTTGCCCTTTCCGATTCGGCATCGATGCGGTTAGCCAGGAGAATCGATTATGTATGATGTCATTTTGGCTCCTCCGCCCTCCCCGCACAGCAGTGTCTTTGCCGGTCATGACAAGCCACCGCTCGACTGGCTGAGCCTTTCCCCGTCAATGATGTAGCCTCAGCATGCTGCCCCCACCTAGGCTCTGCCCCCTCCTCAGGATTTGGAGCTGTGGACACCCCTCTCATCTCCCCATCGGCGGGCGCAGAGCTGTGAGACAGATCACTGTAGCTGTCTGTCTGAATCTGAATTGTGGGAGGGACAATGCAGTGTTTCCAGCCTCCTATTATCCCTGTGACAGTTAGAGAAAAAACACACTGATTTCTCCCATCCATAGGACAGGATGATCAGTGTGTACATTTAGGGGCTGGTGGCTGCAGCTGAGTGGAGTGTCTCTGACACTTGTCTCACACACAGCCCAGCGAAGTTCACCCCCCCTCCCAGCAATGGACCAATGGATGTACTGCATACAGCTGCCCCTCCTCCTCTCTCTCCCTGTGTCTGCCTGGCCCGCCCACTCTTCTATCCCGATGTGCAGCTGTGAAGAGGAGAGAGGGGGGTGTGCGCGGGAGATATGAACAGCAGCTCACATTCCAAGCTGTGTGAACTTCCAGCCTCCCTGATTAAGTGAGCTCTGCATTTTTCATTACACATTGATAACTTATGTGTCCCTTTCTCTCCCCTATCTGTCTCCCTCCCCCGCTCTGTTCTTCCAAGATCCAGTTACCACTAAGCCACTTATGCAGTCCATACATTGATCGCTTTTTTTTGTCATTACACTGGAAAAAAAATATGATCCAACTCCCCCATCTACACATTCCAGGTGGATGGGGGAATCCTCCGACAGTGGACCAGTGAGCGAACAACCAGGGTTGCTTTCCTGGCACCGAAATTTGATAGCACTGGTCTCTGTCTCCATGGCAGCAGCGCATTAGGACCTAGCGCTGGCTACTTGGCGCATCATGTCTGCAGTCTCTGATCACCTCCTGTATTATGTCTGCTGTCTCTGATCATCTCCTGTATTATGTCTGCAGTCTCTGATCATCTCCTGTAGTATGTCTGCAGTCTCTAACTATCTCCTGTAGTATGTCTGCAGTCTCTTATCATCTCCTGTAGTATGTCTGCAGTCTCTGATCATCTCCTGTAGTATGTCTGCAGTGTCTGATCATCTCCTGTATCATATCTGCAGTCTCTGACCATCTCCTGTAGTATATATTTTTTTTTTTGGGGGGGGAGCCTGGAACTCCTCTAAGTTGTCTGCTGTGATTAGACTTTGCTGCATGCACGGAGTGTTGTCTTTTTTTTTAAGAACATATAAAATAAGAAAATTAAGTTCTCCTGACTGCTTGATTTTTTTTTTTAAAGAAAACCGCGCACAGTAATCGTGATGCATCGTGATGCATCACGGAATCGAATCGAATCTAATCACTGACATGATAATCATAATCAAATCGAATCGTGAGGCCAGTGAAGATGTGCACCTTTAATGAGCATGCTGTACTAGTGATCAATAGGGCTCTATGCCATTGTTCCCATATAAAGATTTATTAAAGGTCCTTTTCCCGTTTTAACATGTTGGGATTTATTCCTTCTGTGGAAGAAGGGGAGAGAAGGTTGTAGAAAAGTCTAATTCCTTTTGCTTTTTGAAATTTGTGGTCTGTGAAATATTTCCATATTTCCGTTGGGATATCAATTTTGTCAGAAAGGATTATATTTTTTTAGATATGCGCATTTGCTGAATTTCCCTTCCACTATGTTCTTGAAGTATGCTGGTAGGCAATTATAAGTTTGGAAGCCTTGTATGGTCCATTCTTTTGTTGATTGACATATTTTACAGTATCTATTATTCTTGTGGACAATGCTATTTTAGTGAACAAGTTTCTCTTTTTAATTTTAGATAGAATGTGTTTCCAAGCTATTAAAGTTGATTTAATAGAACAGGTTTGGAACAATTATTTTGTGGCTATTACATGCTTCGCCATAGAAAGGGCCAATAGGTCATGACCTATAGTAATTTATTTTTCGATATTTAACCATAGTTTATTATTAGAAGAGGTAAACCAATATTTAATTTGGTCTAATAAAGCATAATGATAGTTTCTAATGTCTGGCAGTCCCATTCCTCCTAGGTCTTTGTTGGCAGTTAGTATTGAGAATGTTACTCTTGGTTGTTTTCCATTCCATATGTATTTTTTAATTTAGTGTTCATTTGTTTAAAGAATTTGGAGGGTAACGGAATTGGAAGAGTGCGGAAATAATATTGTATTTTGGAAAATATTTGCATCTTAAATGTTGATATTTTCTCGACCCAAGAAAGTTGAGTTTTTTGGATTTGGCGCAGATCATTATTAGTTTGTTTTAGGAGTTTTGGAAAATTGACATCATATAGTTTGGAAGAAGTATATGTAAGTTTTATACCTAGATATGTTATAGTTGTCTCATACCAATTATATCTGTATTTCCCACACAGTTTTTCTGTTTAGGCTTTGTGGAGGTTCATGGGTGGGATATAACAATTATTTTGATTAATTTTATAATAGAACACATTACTGTATTGGTCCAATAATTTCTGAACATTATAAAGAGATATGTCGGCATTTGTCAAGGTTAAGATGAGCTCATCTGCAAAAAGACCCAGTTTGTGATCATATTGTCCTATTTTTATGCCACTGATGTCCGGATTAGTGCGTATATATTTAGCTAATAGCTATATTGCTAGGGAAAATATTATTGGGGAAAGTGGGCATCCTTGTCTAGTGCCAACGGATAAATAGAATCTTTTGGAGATTAATCATCCTGAGTATAGCACTTTTGCTGAGGGTTAGGAATATGACATAATAGCGGAGTGTAAGAATCCTTTCATGCCAAATTTTTCTAATGTTTTGGAGATATATGGCCAATGAATTCTATCAAATGCTTTTTCAGCATCTAAAGCTAACAGAAGAGCAGGTGTTTTGTTATTTTCAATATGGTTGATTAGATTCACCATTCTTCTAGTGCCGTCAGGGACTTGTCTGCCTTTAACAAATCCTACTTGATCGGGCCCAAAGAAATAATATGTTATATTTATTAAACAATTGCCTATAATCTTAGCATATATTGTTATGTCTACATTTAATAGTGATATAGGTCTGTAATTTATAGGTGATGTTGGTTCTTTATCTGGTTTTGGGATGGTAATTATTAATGCTTCTAGCATCTTGTCATGGTTATGCAGTAATCTTTCTCTGTCAGCTTACCTCTCTTCCATGTGTTCACCTTTAAAGGCCAGCCACCCTCCCTTGACTGCTTATATAATCTTCCCTCAGCATAGCTCCACCTCAGCCTCTAATTAGGAACACTATATTAACCTGTGCATTGCAAGCCAACCTTGCTGGTCAACCATTGTGTATTTAGCTTTTGTGTGCTACTTGCTGTGTCTAATACGTCTGATTCCAGTTACCGATCTTGGCCTGTTTTCAACTATCCCTGTCTACTTGTGACCCTGACTTTTGGCGTGTTCTATGTTTATCCTTGTCTGCTAGTCACCCCGACCTTGGCTTATCCCTTTACTATACTTGTTGTTCCAGCCTGCTGCTTCCTTCCTCTTTCTCCTGTAGCCTACCATGAGTGTGAGACCCTTGGGGCTCCGACCTGGAGCCAGACTGCAGAGCAGTCCATCCTCACCACTAGAGGCTCTGGTGAACACATGCTGGCTCTTAGACTCTGCGCCCTGGGGAATTTATGCTCTAGCTCCTTGTGGGATCTGTGTTGATGCTCCAAGTAGACCTGCTTCCTGAACCTCCCAGAGTTCTATCCACAGCAGTCAGTCCTAGGGTCCACTACCTTATTAGTGCACTCCTGACTACTATGGAGTGTATCTGTCACCTGCACCCAGGTGACCTGACACATCTCTTTTGGGAATTGGCTAGATAATGCTGTTTGATTGAACATTTTGGTCAGATGAGGTGATAGTATTTCACTAAATGCTTGCAGATATTCTCCTGAGAGTCAATCTATGCCTAGGGTTTTGTTTTAGAGAGGGATTTTTATAACTTTGAGAGTTTCTTGTAATGAGATTGTGTTGTTTATTTGTTGTAGATCTATTTTTTGTCAGGTTGATATTTTTTAGATAGTCAGCTATATTTTGGGGTGAAGGTTGGGGGGTGGCTTGATCTACTTTAAAGCGGGAGTCCACCGGGACTCCGCGTTTTTTTTTTTTTTTTAAAAGCCAGCAGCTACAAATACTGCAGCTGCTGACTTTTAAAATAGTGACACTTACCTGTCCAGCGCGCCCGCGATGTCGGCACCCGAAGCCGATCTCTAGGTCGCCTGTCGGGTCCTGCCGCCGCCATCTTGGGTATGGGAATCAGGAAATGGAGCCTTTCGGCTTCATTTCCCGGTTCCCTACTGCGCATGTGTGTTTCCCAGCAGGCAGCGGGGCACTTGCGGGAAGGGGTGGGCACTTGCGGAAAGGGGCGTACGTTACGCCCCTTTCCGCAGAGAGCTATCCCGGAAGTGGGTGCAGTTACCTGGATTATCCAGGTAACTGCACCCCCCTCCCCCCTGAAAGGTGCCAATTGTGGCACCGGAGGGGGGGGAGGGTTCCGATGAGCGGAAGGTCCACTTTAGGGTGGACTTCCGCTTTAAGGTTTTATAGAGATTCATAATATTCTGAGAAGGAATAAGCTATTTCTTGGGGATCTTAAATTGTTTTATTTTAATTGTGGTGAACTAACTTGTTAATTTTGTTTTTATTTTGACGTTGGCGTAGTTGATTAGCCAAAAGTTTACTCGCTTTATTACCTTGAGAATAATAATTCAGTTTCATTAGTTTCATGTATTTGTCATGGTTATCCATTAGCCTATATCTCAGTTCCGTTCTTAGATTGTTGAGTTGTTGTGCTAATTTCATATCCTTTGGGGATTTTTTTGTGTTGTTGTTCAGTTTTGGTAATGTCTTTTAGTAGTTTATTTAATTGAAAGGATTTTCTTTTTTTTCCCCCCTAGCTGCTATTTTTCTTAAAATACCCCTAACAAAGGCTTTATGAGCACACCATAGTGTAGTGCTTGTTATCAAACCAGTATCATTAAATACAAAAAATTTCTAAGATTTTCTTTTATCACAGACAAATGTTTCTCTTGGGGAAAGTATGTAGGTATTGTTCCTCCATACTTGGTTGTTAGTGCGGGGAAACCCTGTTTTAATTTCTATTGTTATTGGAGCATGATCAGACCAAGAAATGTTGTGGATTTGAGCTTTAGCTATGTTCTGAAGTAATAATTTGTCCGTGTTAAAATAATTATCCTTGAGTAGGATTTGTGGACATGGGAATAAAATGTATAGTCCCTTTCGGTGGAGTACAGACACCTCCATGGATCATACAAATCTTCATTAGAAAATATCTTTAGTCCCATTCTTAGCCCTTGTGCACACGGTTGGAGATTCCGTCGGAATGTGTCCGATCAGAGCGTTTTGTCGGATATTCCGACTGTGTGTGGTCTGCATCGGACTGTTTCCGTCGGACCAACTTGCCGGAAATATTTTCCGACAAAATGCTCCGATCGGACATACTCCGATCATGTGTAGAGAATTCCGATTGGACAAAGTGCCACGCATGCTCAGATCAAATTCCTACACCAAGGCTAATGGCTACTAGTGTGAACATAGTCCCGTCGTAACGAAATAACGTCATCACGTCGGATTTTCCGACAACTTTGTCCGACCGTGTGTATACAACAGTTTCGGACAAAATCCGACGTATTTGGTTGTCGGAATCTCCGACCGTGTGTACAAGGGCAAAGTGTGTCCTTGATTGGAGGTGTCTATATCTAGATCCATCAGTGCGTTGAAGTCTCCGCAATTTATGAGTTGAACTTTTTGCATTTTACGCACCTTCATTATAATTTTCCTAATAAATTGATGAGTGTTTTTGTTCGGGGCATAAATATTGACAATAATAAAGTCTGTGTTATCAATGGTTGCTGCCAGAATAATGTACCGACCTTGAGAATCAGTCTTAATGTTTAGAGGTTGGAAGGAAACAGAATCTTTTATTGGCAATTACTGCTTTTGTTTTCTTGGTGTTGTTGGATACAAATATATGAGGGAATTTGTGGTGGGAGAATTTTGGCCCTTTGTTCATAGCAAAATGTGATTCTTGAATGCATACAATGCCACTTTGAAATTGTAATATGTCACTCCAGAGAGCTTTCTGCTTAAATGGGCTGTTGAGGCCTTTAACATTTAGTGACATTAGTTTAAGACCCATAAAAATGTTCGTAAGCATCGTTAACCACTTGACAACTGGGCACTTAAACCTTCCTCTTGACCAGACTAATTTTCAGCTTTCAGTGCTCTCACAATTTGAAGGACAATTACTCAGTCATGTAACACTGTACCCAAATTATTAATTTTTATTTTTTTAATACAAATAGCGCTATAAATGAAAAAAAAACTAAAATTTTGAAAAGAAAAATGTATTTTTCTCAGTTTCTGTGATAACATTTTGCAAATTATTAATTTTTCTTCATACATTTTGGCCACAATTTATACTGCTACATATCTTCGTAAAAAATAAAACAAATTAGTGGTGTTTATTTATTTATTTATTATTATATATATTATTATTTATTTATTGTTTGTTTGTTTATTTGGTCTTTGTGAGAGTCTACAAGCTGTGGTGCAAACCATAAAAAATTGATCACATCTGATGTACTGAGGCCTATCTCATTTCTTGCGACCCCCGAACAAGCCAGAAAAGTACAAATACCCCCCAAATGACCCCTTTTTTGAAAGTACACATTCCAAGGTATTTAGTAATATGCATGGTGAGGTTTTTTATGTTGTAATTTTTCCCCACAATTCTTTGCAACATTAAAAATGTCCCCACAAAATTGTCATTTTAATAGGTTATTTCTCTCACATGGCATGTGTATACCACAAATGACACCTAAAACACATTCTGCTACTCCTCCTGAGTATTAAGATACCACATGTGTGGGACTTTTTCACAGCCTGGCCACATAGAGAGGCCCAACATGCAGGGAGCACCATCATGTGTTCTAGGGGCTTAAATTACACAGCTAACTTCTTGACTACCTATTACATTTTTGAAGGCCCTGCAGCACCAGGACAATGACACGTGACACTGACGTGGCACTGATGACAGATGGCACTGATACGTGGCACTGATGACACGACACTGATGTGGCACTGATGACAGATGGCACTAATACGTGGCCCTGATGTCAGTTTTTTGTTGGATGCTAGTCTCAAATTGTAAGTGAAGAGGGTACTAACCAGCAGAAAATTTTCGGATGACAGAATTCAACCTCAGAAGTGTGGGGGTGGACGCGGACACGTGAGAGCGTCTCCTCTCTGGGCTCCCATGCTGTCTCCAGTTTCTAGCCCACTATCTTCTGCTGGTATCTGATCCATAAACTCTTTGAAGCCGCCTGGTATTTTCTGTAGCGGCTACTGCAGCTGGTGTTGATCACTACCAAACTCCTTGGAGACTTAGAACTCTATCTTATCCTATCCTCTCTGGCTTCCGAGGGCCGTTCGGCACTATCTGGAATAGTTGGTTGGAGGATTTATCAATTAGTCTCTAGGAGACCATCGGAGCCCTACGGCCATTCAGCATTTCCCAGAGGGTTTCCTATTGTCGGAATCTACCGGTAGCCGTTGATCATTATTTAGATCTTGGATCCCTCTAGCAGTTTTTGGAGCGGATCAGAGCATTATCAAGGAACGAGTAATATCTGAGGAATATCCGGAGCAGTTGCTCTCAGGTACACTTGCTGTTGGATTCCTTAGGTCCATGGCTGAACTTTACTCTGCATCTGTTTTTGGGAGCTTTTGCTGTCGTGGTCTGTGAACCCCATAGCAACAATCATTTATTATTGCTTAGTATAAGCAATAAGCTATACAAAGCTGTTGAGAGCTGTGCTTTGGAGGCCTCATATGCTGATAAAAGATGAATAAAATCACTAAGAGGAAACCCCGTAAACCCATAGTGCCTGACCTGCCAGATGAGAGGACAGATATAGGAACTTACTTTCATAGTACTCACTCCCATGAGCATATTACCACCAATAGGACCTCCAATTTGGTGGTGGGAAGAAGCAGTCAGAGTGGTCATGTAGCATCGCAATCAACACTATAGCCATAGTTCTAGCAATGCTCCCCAGGCGCAGGACAGAGACAGTACAGAATCAGATAGTGAAGATGAACATTCAGCAATTGATGCCCATTTAAGTTTGTTGCCTACTAAAAGCGTTATAGAGTCCATGCTTCACCAGATGGAGGACAATAATAAAAGGGATATGGCTGAACTGAATAAGAGCCTCCAGAGTTTCCATGAACGAGTGGATGCAAGTAGAGCAAATTATCCCTTCTATAATCAATGGATACCCAGAGGTGCAAACAACTATTATTGACCATCACACTCAATTGCAAGCCCTCTGGTCTCATATGGATAACTTGGAGGACCAACAGAGACAAAACAATATTCACCTTAGGGGTGTCCTAGAGACAATAGGCCAAGTAGCGATTTTACCTTTGGTCAAAGAGGTTTTTAACTCTCTCCAGCTACGGAACATATCAAAATCAACAGGGTAAATTGCATACCAGCTTTATTAAATCCTGCTATTACCGAGCCTAGAGATGTGCTATGTAGGGTGCACTTCTATAAAAGCAAGGAGGTACTTTTAAATAAAGTACAAAGTCATGGCCCCATAGACTCAACCGGTGCACAAATCATGCTTTTCCCACCCAACTCTTGCTAAATGGAAATCCTTACGTCCCATAACTAGAGCTCATGTTGGGGCTGATATAACTTAAAGTTGGAGGTACCTGTTTCACCTTTTAGCTTGAAAAAATGGTTGTGCCTATATATTTCGATCACCATTGGACCTTCCTGTTTTTTCCAAAAATTTGGGCATCCCACAAGTGGAACTGGATCCTTGGCCCAATCCCCCTATGCCACATGTCTCCAAGTTACTGCTGTGGAGTCGTGGATTCCAGCAAGGTCTCCAAAACATTGGCAAAATAAATGAATTAGCCACACAATGTCAGAATTCATGAATCAGACTGAAACAGAAGTACAGTTAAATCACACTTGTTTAATAATAATAAAAAAAATAGGTAAAAAGAGTAAACGTAAAGAGTAAAACATAGCCAGACTAGGCCATAGCCAGTTCAGGAACTGGAAACGGATAGTCGGACAAGCCAAAACATCAGGGAGCCAGAGATGAGTGTAGTAGAACAACAAGCAGGATCTGTAGCCAGAAGTAATGTCAGCCAAGCAAGTCTTTAACAGGAACACAGGAGAGCGTCTCTAGAGATGTGACCAAGGTGAAGGCAGAGATCATCTGGAGTGGAAGGCTTAAGTAGGCAGGACTGACAAGCAGGATATCATCAACAGGTGAGTCACTATGGAGAAATAGGAGCTGGCAATTAGCCGCCAGCTGAGCGGCCAGCTTTGAGAAGGAAGGGCTGAGCCCAACCCTGACACACAATCATTAGTGTGAAGAAATGGTTTCATCCATCGGTCATCTATGAGTGCCCCCCCCCCCTTTTTTTGGTCTCATTTGCTCCTAGATTCAGTTTTGACTATTACTTTTTGTGATATGTAAATAATGATATCAGAGACTTCTTGCTGAATATTAGCTTTAACGGGTTCGTTGTGTCTAGGTGCTTTTGAAGACTTTGACTTATGTGGGTGGGAGGGAGGGGAGAGATAAGGAAGGAGGGAGAGTAACTAATAAGATGAATATTATGCATCTTTCTTTTTATTTTTTCTCTACATATTATCTTCTCCCGCTCTATCTTGTCTTATACTCTAGGTTTTGGCTTATGTGTGTGCGCATATATAGATGGCATAGGCGCATCTATGTATAGACCCCTACCTTCCACTCCCTCCATTTTTCTTTTGTTGGTTTAACGATCATGCGAACCTGGTTCACATGATTAGAGAGTATGACAGACACATAGTGGAACTACTTTGCATATCTCCAGGGGTGGGATGCGGTGTCTCTGGTTCCACTCTAGGCCCCAGTTCAGGTAAATTGGGTTTTACTCACCCCTAATAGGTGGATGGGAGCACACTGGGCCCCATGCTATCGGGCACTTAGCAAATAATGTGAACTCAGCTTTAAATGGATTAATGTATGTAGAATGTGTGGCCTTGGATAAAATTTGTTTATAAGAGGCTATTAGGACTGGTGACAATGAGAGCCCAGACAGGTTGCTGGTCTCCCTTTTTCTCTTTCTACATGTTTTTTATACTCTTTATTCATTTTTCCCCCATTGGGAGCACCCCCAACTAAGACCCCTTTCACACTGAGGCATTTTACATGCGCTACAGTGTTAAAAATAGCGCCCGCATAGCACCTGTAAAGAGCCGCTCTTGTCTCTCCAGTGTGAAAGCCCAAGGGCTTTCACACTGGGGTAGTGCGCTGGCAGGATGCTAAAAAAAAACTCCTGCTAGCAGCATCTTTGGAGTGGTGATTTGAAGGTGAAATCAATGAGGCAGCGTGGCTATACCGCCAGCATAGCGCTCTGCGGTGGTTTTAACACTTTCTCGGCTGCTAGCGGGGGTAAAAGCGCCGCCCGCTAGTGTCCAAATAGCGCTGCAAAATTGATGGTAAAGCTCTGCTAAAAATAGCGGTGTTTTACAGCTGACGCACCCACCGGACCAGTGTTAAAGTAGCCTAAGTGGTCTGGGGGTGTGGAATATATACATCTATTTTTTTTTTTACCCAATGGATTTGGTACTATATTGTGAAGCTACAGATTCTCCCGGATACACCGTGACACATGGGTCTGCGGTGATATCCACTGTACCTCTGCTTCTGATGGGATTCTTTTGTATATATATTATATAGTCTTTTGTTGTTTCTCTCTGGGGAGCCGCCTCCGTGACTAGATATCATACACTGAGTTTATATACGTTTTATCTTCCCCCACCTTGAGGACTCTCAGCTTTGGATCTTTGAATGTCAGAGGCCTGAACACACCCCAAAAAAGATTGCAAATAATATATGATATGCATAAACAAAAGGTAAACATTCTCTTTTTTTCAGGAAACTCACTTTAAATTCTCATCAGCTTCTTCAATGCCCACTAGGAATTACTCCTCATGGTTTATGAGCCACAACCCAAGGGGTAAATCTAAAGGTGTGGTGATTGGTATACACTCCTCTATCCCGGTCTCTGATGTGCAAGAGCTAATTGACCCCGAGGGTAGATACTTGTTTGTTAAATGTAAAATTTTTGAACAGATATTTACACTAGCTAATATATATGGGCCAAATCAAGGACAAGCTACCATGTTGACCTCAGTCTTGAGGAAACTTAGAAACTTTCAGGAGGGAGTTCTAGTTTTGGGAGGTGATCTAAACTTAACTTTGGACCCTGCTATGGATGCCTCAACGGGTAATCCACATATCTCTTATGTTCACTTAAATAGGTTGAAGTGGAGGTTTCATTCTTCCCAGTTAGTAGATGTTTGCCGTGTTCTACACACTCTGCATGAAAATTTTACGTGCTACTCTGCTACCCATAATACATATAGCAGGAAAGATAGTTTTTTTGCCTTCCATCACCTTTTGGATTTGGTACCGCGGCCCGAGATAGGTACATACAAAAGTGGTCAGATCATTTCCCACTATACTTCTCGGTGAAGGTTCCTAACACTGTGAAACTTAAATTTACATGGAGATTAAATGAAAATCTATTAAATGACTCTCTGACAGCGGGGGCCATAGTGGGGACAATTTTAACTTTTCTCAATGACCATAAAGATGATACAACAGCTCCGCCCATAAATTGTGAGGCTTTAAAGTGCATGCTGAGGGGAATATTAATTTCACATGGTATGAGATTGAAGAGAGAAAAGGCTTCTACGCTGTGGGAAGAAATTCATGAACTAGAATTGAAACAAACAAAACTTAGATGCCTTTACTTTTCAATTCTTCAACAAAAGAGATCTGAATTGTATTTACTACTTGATCAGGCCTTTGTGAAACATAAGGAATGCGTGCAACATGTTCTCTATGAATATGGAAATAAGTGTAGTAAAGCTCTTGCATGCTCAATTTCTAAGAAACAGTCCAGATGTTACATTCCTAAGGTGCTTTGTCCTCAGCGGGGCCTCGTATGTGCTACTGAACAAACAGCTTCCACTTTCCATGACTACTATTCTTCATTATATAATTTAAAGGATTCAATTGTATCAACACCAGATACATAGTTAGTAAGGTTGAATAAAGACACCAGTCCACCCAGTTCAACCCGAGTGAGTGTTTACAATTGTCCCTATCCCTGTACATTGTAAATCGCACACTCACATTGGTCCCTACGTTCAAGGAGCCCACAATCCAAGGTCCTCATTCATATACTAGGGCCAATTTTGGACAGAAGCCAATTAACCTACCTGCGTGTCTCTGGAGTGTGGGAGGAAACCCACACAGGCACAGGGACAATATGCAAACTCCAGGCAGGTAGTGTCGTGGTTGGGATTTGAACCAGTGACCCTTTTTACTGCTAGGCGAGAGTGCTAACCACTACACCACTGTGCCACCAATAGATCCAGTTACCCCCAACTTTTTGACTATATAAATAGCATCGGCTTACCCAGTGTGTCGGAGGAGAAAGCAAAGAGCCTTCTGACTCCTTTCTCATTTCCAGAAGTCACCCAGGTCATCAAATCCTTGAAACCAAGTTAAAGTCTGGGCCCTGGTGGATTTGCAGGTATATTTTATAAACAATTTGGAGATATTCTCACTCCAGTCCTGTGTAATCTCTATAATGAAATGAAAACAGATTGTCCATTCACTAAATAAACACACTCTTATAGCAAAACCAGAAAAGGATCCCACTCAATGCTCTATCCATAGGTTCATTTCTTTTTTTTTTGTTTTCAAAATTTTTTATTAGGAAATAATAATCAGAGGCAGAAATACTTAGTGGTAGAGCATATACAAGCATACAGAACAAGAGATGCAAGTTACATAGTGAGCATCACATATGATCAAAAATGATTAAACATGGCAATGCAATTGAACCAAATATGAACTGTGAGATCCGTATAGATAACGTGAGTATTAACATCTGAGATACAAGATACCACATGGTGCAAAAGAAAAAAAAAAGGAATTTTTCTGTAGAACATAAAGAGGCAAAAAGAGAACTCAAAGATAAAGAAAAGAAAAGAAAGTAAAAGGGGTAGTAAAGTAAAGAGAGGGGAGAGACCAGCACATTCAATGTAGGAGCTTGAAAATAGACCACGGCTTCCATTTTGCATCGTACAATGGGATAGAGTCATGCAATGTGTGATGAATTTTTTCAACGTGCATCATGAGGTCTATGCGTGAAAGGATCTGAGCGAATGGTAAAGAGGGAGATTTCCAGTTAAAGCGGGAGTCCACCGGGACTCCGCGTTTTTTTTTTTTTTTTTTAAAAGCCAGCAGCTACAAATACTGCAGCTGCTGACTTTTAAAATAGTGACACTTACCTGTCCAGCGCGCCCGCGATGTCGGCACCCGAAGCCGATCGCTAGGTCGTCTGTCGGGTCCTGCCGCCGCCATCTTGGGTATGGGAATCAGGAAATGGAGCCTTTCGGCTTCATTTCACGGTCCCCCACTGCGCATGCGCGAATTGCGCTGCGCAATAAGGACACTCCCCGCTGCCTCTGGGAGCTGTGTGTTTCCCAGCAGGCAGCGGGGCACTTGCGGGAAGGGGTGGGCACTTGCGGAAAGGGGCGTAAGTTACGCCCCTTTCCGCAGAGAGCTGTCCCGGAAGTGGGTGCAGTTACCTGGATTATCCAGGTAACTGCACCCCCCTCCCCCCTGAAAGGTGCCGATTGTGGCACCGGAGGGGGGGAGGGTTCCGATGAGCGGAAGGTCCACTTTAGGGTGGACCTCCGCTTTAAGTGCTATGGACCACAACATGGCCAGACAGATCGAATGAATCAGGCATCTTAAATGTTTAGGAGTATCAGGTGGAGCAACAAATAACAAAGCATGAGACATGTTGATGTTAATAGTATAACCAGCCACCTTATTGATTACGTCAAAAAGTAAACACCAGACCGGCTGAATACGGGCACATTCCCAAAAAATGTGTTTAAATGAGCCTGGGCAGGGGCATCCCCTAAAACAAGTGGGGGAGACCTGGGGAAACATACGATGCAACCCATGGGGCGTATAATACCATCTAGTAAGCAATTTAACAGCAGTTTCTCTAAGGGAGAGAGATTTAGAGCATTGGCGCATGTTTCTCCAGGCCCTGTCCCAATCTAAAGCGTCACAATCCAGCTCAAGCTCAGCTTCCCATTTACTACGGTATGGCAATTCTACGGTCGCCACCATTGATGACATGGCCCCATAGAGACCGGAAATGAGGCCTCCCTGTCTAGGAGCAGTGAGACAAATATCCTCAAAAAACCCTGGGGGCCGGGTGTAAGGGCCAGGGTAATGTCGTGAGAAAAAATGGCGAATCTGCAAGTAGTGAAAAAATTCCACATTTGGGATTGGATGATTGGACTGCAACTCCTGGAACGTGGCAAAATGGGAGTCAACCAGGAAGTCCTTTAAGGCAACCAGGCCAAGTTCAATCCAAATACGGAATGCGATTCGGGGATTGTGGGCCGATGTGAATCTAGGGTCACCTAAGTATGAGGCCCCCATAGGTGTCTGGGGGACTAAGCCATACTTATTGCCATACATATGCCAGAGACGCAGGCCATCTAAAACACAGAGATTCTCATGGATATGAGGGCAATTCGGTACGTATGGGGACCACATAACGTTTGGTAGGACTAGGGGGTGTATGGATTCCTGTTCAAACTGAACCCACGGCACCCTAGAGTTCCTAATGGACCATTGGGCTTGCTGGGAGAATCTACTTGCCAGGTAGTAAAGCCAAATTTGTGGGACACCCAGACCACCATTTGAGGCAGAACGGTACAAGACATCCCTAGCAAACCTGGGAGGTTTATCCTGCCAAATAAACGTATTGAGATATGCTTGAAGCCGATTTATATAGGACTTTGAGATTCTGATTGGAAGGGACCGGAAAGCATATAACAAACGGGGAAGTATGACCATCTTAATAGCCGTTATGCGACCCATAAAGGAAATGTGTAAATTGGACCAGGATTTCAGGGTGGACTTAATCTTAGCAAATAACTGAGGATAATTGGTTGAGAAGAGGAGTTTATAATTGTTGGACAGGGCCATCCCTATGTAGGAGAGGTGGGAAGAAGGCCAATGAAAGGGAAACGTCTGCTTGAGATGAGAAAGTTCTTGCAGGGGAATACCTATGGGGAGAGCTTCAGATTTGGATAAATTAATGGATAGGCCCGAAACAGTAGCAAATTTCGATAAGACATCAAATAAATTGGGAAGGGAAACTAATGGGTTGGTCAAAAACATCAGGACATCGTCCGCATACATACAGAATTTACTAGTCAAGGTTCCTTTTGTATATCCAGAGATGTTGGGATTGTTCAAGATAGCTATGGCCAGGGGCTCGAGAGCCAGGGCGAACAGAAGCGGGGATAAAAGGGCAACCCTGCCTGGAGCCCCTACCCACCCCAAAAAAGGCTGAGCAGCAGCCCGGGATCTTTATCCTAGTCTTAGGATTCTTGTAAAGGGTGTGGAAAGAGTGCAAAAACTCGCCACAGAATCCCAGCCTCTGTAAAACATTAGTAAGGTAGGCCCAAGAGACACTATCGAAAGCCTTCTGGATGTCAAGACTAAGTAGCAGAAGACTACGAGAGTGTACATTAGCGTCCTGAATTATATTAGTTGCCAATCGAATGTTATCAGTAATTAGTCTATGAAGAATGAAACCAGATTGGAATGGGGAGATAAGGCGGGGAATCTGGAGGGCCAACCTATCTGCAAGGATTCTACTGAAGATTTTTAAATCATTGTTCATAACTGAAATTGGTCTATAATTTTGGGGGAGTATGTGATTTTTGTTCGGTTTGGGGATCATGGACATGTTAGCTAATAACATTTCCTCCGGGAAGCAGCCGCCCTGCATCACCCAGTTAAAGAGGTAGGTGAGTCTGGGGGCTAAGACTGAAGCTAATTTTTTATAATAGATAGCAGCAAAGCCGTCAGGGCCTGGGGCAGAGCCTTTTTTAAGGGATTTAATTACATTTAAGACTTCTGCCGTGGTGATGGAGGAGTTTAGATGTGCTAATTGGGACTCAGACAGGGTCGGCAATGGCACCTTATCCAGCCAAGTGTTAATCTCTGGGGCCGCAATATTCGGGTTATGGGCCAACAAGGAAGCATAGAATTTTTCAAAGATCGCTAAAACTTCCTTGGGATGTGACGTGAGGTGGCCTTCACTAGAGATCAATTTATAGACATGCGTAGGTCTTTGGGAATGTTGTAACTTGCGCGCGAATCTCGAGGAAGCCGCACCATCCAATAGGATGTGTCTTGCTTTCGCAAATCTAAGGATTTTTTCTGTGTTATTCGTTAAGAGGGAGTCCAATTCTAAGCGTTTACGATCAATCTCCTGTCTGGTAGAGTCCAAGTGTAAGGTGGGCGTGTTCTTGTATAAGTGATCGAGTTCTTTCATCAATGTTAGAATTCTACCATTTAATAGTTTATTACGGGCAGCCGATATCGCTATCAATTTACCTCTTAAAACCGCCTTATGTGCCACCCAGACTGTGGAAGGTGACAATTCCGGTAGGGCATTGATTGAAAAATATTCTTCTATTGCCTCTTCCACTTTGGACACTGTGTCAGCATCTGTCAGGAGAGATTCATTAAGTCGCCAAGAATGTGACATGGGGGACAACCTAATGAAAGTCGTAGTGAAGGCTGTGGCATGGTGGTCCGACCATACGCAGGGGTGAATACAGCTCTGAGTCGAATTGGCTAGGATAATGGGGGAGGCAAAGATGTAATCCAGCCTGGCTGAACTGTTATGGGGGTGGGAGTAGAAAGTGAACTCCCGAACCCCTACATTATGTGCACGCCAGGTATCCAAGAGTTGACACTCCAAGAGACCGTGGGTAAGTGATTTGGGGAAGGCCCTAGTGAGGGGGGTGTGGGAGGAGCGGTCTAAGTTTGGATTAGCAACCAAATTAAAATCCCCCCCAACAATCAGGTGAGGAGAGTGGAAGGAGGCCAATTTCGAGAAAAAGGATTTAAAGAAAACAGCAGGGGCATCATTGGGGGCATACACACTTGCAATAGTCAATTCCCTGTTATGTATCGAACCCTTAATAATAACATATCTACTGTCAACATCTTTATAGACACGTTTCACCTCCATAGGAAAGGAGGAATGCAGGAAAATGGCTGCGCCCCTAGATTTAGAGTGGTACTGAGAGAAGAACGCCTGAGGAAAGTTCCTATGAAAAAATTTAGGGTGAGAGTTATGGGAGAAGTGGGTTTCTTGGATGAGGAGTATTTTAGCATTTACTCCCTTGTAAAAGTCAAACGCCTTGCGCCTTTTGGTGGGGGAGTTAAACCCCTTAACATTATGGGACACACATGTAATCGCCATAAAGAGGAACAGAGGGAGCGATCAGACGGGAAGCCCCAATTATCAGACAAAAATCGGGGAAAATAGATTGAGGGGGGCCAAAATAAGGGAGAGCAGATAGGGGCGCAGCCATCCACCCGCTAAGAAATACATATATGCATAACACAGTCCACATCAAGCATAATAAAACACAGCAATGTATATAACGTTGAGAAGAAGGAGAATGTATAAGAAGTGCTGGACCCCCTAAAATAGGGGGGGGGGAGAAGAAAAAGAGAAAAAAAAAAATGAAGTTGGGGAGAAACATAGAAAATGTGAGGAAAAAATCGTTCCAGGAAACCAAAACCCCTGAGCTCAGTCATAATCCAGAATACGTAGAGTCCAGGTCAAAAACGTATAACAGGGGGGTCAGGTTGACAGGGGAACCGACAACAATAAAAAAGATAACCGTCGGGACCCGACCCGAGCCCCTGAGAGAGACCAACAACCTGAGAAAAAAAACAAAGGTAACGTCGAGACACCAAGGTCTCAGTCCCAGCTTGCTCTAACGAGAAAAGGTAGGTAAAACAAACTTTGTATGTATGCTGCTGGGGGGGGGAGAAGCATGTCACAGCACCAAGGGACACCAGCATGGAGCCGCCATTACGGGAGTAGAGGAAAAGTGGGGAGCATACCCGCATCCAACGCCATCGAGGAAGTAATGTCAAGGGGGAGCACATAGGAGTAGAGGTCTTCAGCGAGGACTTCCCCCGTTAAGCTCACCAGCCCCATAACGAATCCGCCTCCTGTCCCTCCGTGATGGTGGTGTTTGCCAGATGGGAGCCGGTCTTGGGGTCAGCGGGGGTCTCCGAACATCCGCAGCGTCTAGGAGTCCTAGTTTCACCAGCAAATCTTGTCCTTCCTGAAGCGTAGACACCGAGTAAGTGCTGCCATTATGAGGAACAATCAGTCTAAACGGGAAGCCCCATCTATACCGAATACACGCCGACTGGAGTGCAGAGGTGATTTCTTTAAGTGACCGACGTCTCTCCAGGGTGGCGGGCGAGACATCTGGGAAGATCTGGATTTGGGTGTCGTCAAGAAAGATACGCTGTTTGTTTCTAGCAGCACGTAGGATCTCCTCCTTTACCAGGAAATCTTTAAGGCACAGGATGATATCTCTTGGTGGCTTGTCAGCAGGAGGCTTCGGCCGGAGGGCTCTGTGAATGCGGTCGCATTTAAATGCCGCGGACTCGTGGTCAGGCAAAAGGGATTTAAACAGGCGGATCACTGTGGGGATAAGGTCCACTTCAGTTTCTGGGATTCCTCTGAGGCGCAGGTCATTACGCCTATTCCTGTTGTCGAGGTCCTCGACTTGCATTTGTATTGTGGTGAAAGCAGAAGCCAGATTTTCATGTTCCCTGCTTAAATCATTGTGAGCTAAAGCTAGCTCATCGTGCTTACTCTCAAGTCTCTCCGTTCTGGAGCCCAAAGCAGCGATTTCCTGCGATAGCGTGTGGGATGTCTTGTGCAACTCAGTCTGGAATTTAGCTGCCATTTTATCATATATGGCTTCAAGGCTAGCATCCAGGTCAGCCTTGGAGAGGGTGTTAGACTCACCAGCCCTTGTCAGCGGAGGGAAGAGATCCGAAGAGACCTGCGGCGCGGAGGCCGGAGAGGCGGCGAAACCGCCCTGATCCGCGCCATCTTGAGACATCATGCCGCTGTCCCTCGTCCGGAGGAGATAGTGGGTTAGCGTATGCTGGCTCGATTTGCGGGAGTTCTTCTTTTTGGCAGGCATGCACCGCGGTGAGGGGACCTGGGGGGTATCAAAGTTGAAGCTGTAAAGATGTTTTATAGCCCCCAGGGCGCTGATGAAGTCCCGGTCTGCACGGAGCTCTCACTCTAGGCTGCCATCTCGATCAGCGCCGCGCATGCGCCCCCCATAGGTTCATTTCTTTGAAAAATGTGGACCTAAAAATCTATGCTAAACTATTGGCCACATATCTACAAACTTTGATACCCTCTTTAATAGGGTTAGACCAGGTGGGATTTGTACCAAATAGGGAAGCATGGAATAATATCCTAAAGACAAGCCTTTTGATACACTATGCTCAGAGATCAAAGAGCCCGCTCTGTCTTCTATCCCTAGATGCAGAAAAGGCCTTTGATTGGCCTAGATTGGAAGTTCATGGTAGCATCTTCCGGGAGAATTTATACAGAAAATAATGGCCTTATATACTGCTTCATTGGCAAGGATAAAGGTTAATGGGACATCGCCTGTTCAAATTTGTAACGGGACACGCCAGGGTTGTCCGTTCTCACCATATCTGTATATTTTGGCCATGGAACAGCTGGCGGCTGCTCTGCGGTCAAATCCCTCAATCCAGGGGGTCCAGGTGGGCAATGATTCATAAAAACGGAGTATTTTCGCAGATGTGCTACTTATATATGTATACAATCCAAGAATAGCTTTTCCAAATATTCTCTATGAACTAGTACAATTCAGTTTATATAGCAATTTTAAAGTAAATGTCACAAAATCATGTTGTCTCAATATTACTCTACCAATAATGGAAAAAGAAATGCTAGAAAATAACTTCCCATCAATCTTTTAAATATTTAGGAGTAAATATTGCTCCCTCAGAAGAAAAAATGTAGGAACTGAACTATCTTCCCCTACCTAACTCTACAATTAGCAGATTGCAGCCTAGGGAGAATGGCAATATATAAGATGGATATTCTACCTCATTTCTTGTACTTATATCAAACATTGCTTATAGCCATTTCACTGACTTTCTTTCGGTCTCTAAGATATAGCCTACTTCGATATCTTTGGTCAAATTCTTCAGCTAGACTTCGCTACAATATTTTAGTAAAGTGGAAGACAGAGGGGGAGCAGGATTACCGCACATGGAATTTTATTACATAGCATCAGTATTGACTAGAATATTGGACTGGTTTCAGCTGGAGAGATCAAAACAATGGGTAGCCATTGAACAGCAAATAATAGCAGTTCCTCTGACCTCTAGAATTGCACCTAAATTTTGCCCATCTAGACAAACACTTCCACCCTTGACTCAGTCTTTAAGAAGAGTCTGGGACCAGACTGTTCAACAGTGGGGTGTTTCCTCAGTACCAGGTCCATTAACCCCAATAATGGGTAATCCAGAATTTTTGCCTGGTTTGTTGTCAGATAGGTTGTTACGATGGATATTGCCACCCGAGGCCTTCCCCGATTACACAAGCCCTGGCACCAAAAGGACTTCTGGCACTTAAAATGATAATGACCCATGAACACAATTATGTGGGCAGTGGTTTCATTATCTCCAGCTTCAACATTACTATAGCCATCTATCCAAAATGACCTCACTTCATAGGGACTTAAGATAGTTTGAGTCTCTCTGTAGTGGGCATACAGGGTGTTTTAGCACTATTTCAATGTTATATGGTATAGTTGTATCCCATGCATTTTCTTTAAGCCCGTACTACATTAGAGACTGGGAGAGACATTGGGCCTTTTGATCCCCGCAGAAAAATGGAATTTCTTGCTAACTTTCAAATCTAGTCTAGTCTAATCTTCAACTTACATACAAGAAAAGAACTATAAAATATTAACTAGATGGTATAGATGTCCGGCAAGGTTACATAGATTTTGTCAGATTTACCCTGAGGCATGTTGGCACTGTGGAAGAGATGTAGGTACAATGATTCATATATGGTTGACTTGCCCCCAGACTAAAGCATTTTGGGAGTCTGTATTTCAAATTTGCTCCTGTCACTGGCATATTTTACCAGGAATCTCCAGAAATAGCTTTACTATCTATATACCCGGGCTCCATACGAGAGGCTACAAATGGACTGCTCCTCTACCTAATCTCTGCAGCATGAATAATCATACCCAGACTTTGGAGTACAAGAGTTGCTCCCACTAATAAAGAGTGGGTTGCTGAACTGAATCAAGTAAAGAGAATGGAGTAAATAATGACAAGTATATAGGGATGCTATCATAAGTTTATTAAATTGTGGTCATCCTGGCTTGAAATCTCAAGCTCAGACATGCTGAGATCCTACCTCTGAAAAGTTACTGTATATGGGTGGAGTGCGGTCTCGGCTCAGTTGTTTAGCTTGGTGGTTGGGAGTGGCTTCCCAGAGGTTTGTGCATATTTTTTTTTCTCTCTTTCATTTTTTTTCTTTCTTCTTCCTCTTTTCTTTGGGGGCAGATATCTGCCCATGAGGAACACCAGATAGCACAAAGTAGTTATTATGAAAGAACAGGTATAAAATACCCATCTATATGGACTTTATTTCTAGTTTGTATGAATTGTTCTATAGGATGAATATAAGCTGTTTTAACTATAATATAAAGGTATATGGGAATATGCTATCCATGTGCTGTGAGTGGAAATTGTGTAAATATAAAATACTTAATAAAATGTAATTATAAAAAAAAAAAACGTCAGAAGGGATGTAATGTGTTGAATTGTTTTGTATGTGTTCTTTCATTTCTGAGCATGCCTAGTCTTGCTTTTCAGATTTTTTTTTGTCAGAAAACCGTACTAATGAAAAGAAAATCAGACATTGTAGGCACATCAGACAAAAATTTTAGAGCCTGCACATCCGGGTTTTGCCTGCCAAAAATTCATAATCGGCTGTCAAAAGCAGCATACTAATGATCAGAAAATTGGCAGATCGTTCATCGGATGAAATTTAAAGTGGGGGGCCACCCTGAAAAACAAAAGTACATTAAAATTTTGCAAAAAAATCAGAAAAAAAAATGATTTTTTTTTTTAAACTTACCAGAAATGCCTGTTGCTAGACATATCGTCTTAATCTGCCTCTTCCTACTCCGCGATGTTCGGTCTTCTCTCCTCCATGCGGCGTCTTCTGGGGAATGGGGCGCTGTGTGTTCTGGGAACTGTGTGTCCCAGAACACAGCGCGCCCCATTCACAAAGCACTGCGTGACTGTTTTCCTTAGTTGGAATGGCAGTGCCGGGACCCAAGAGCCAAGGGACGGGTCAGCCTCGGGGCGGCTGACATCGCGGGCGCCCTGGACAGGTAAGTCTGCTTATTAAAAGTCAGCAGCTACAGTGTTTGCAGCTGCTGACTTTTACTTTTTTTTTTTTTAAGCTGGCCCTCCTCTTTAATCATGTGTATGGGCCTTTAGACCCAGATACTCCAAATGATGAGTCTGTTCCAGCAAGGGTTTCTAAATGTTCAGGATCCATATGAACTGCTGTAACTATGGACAATCAAAGACAAGTGGTCCAATAGAGTCCTCTCTGACAATTCTACCAACAGAAGGTTGTCTATTGTAAGTATCCCACAACAGGGATACCAGGAGAACACAGCAGGGCTAATACTGTGTCCAGCACCTGTTTGTACATATAGGAAGACATTCAGAGCCTTGAGATCCAAGATGGGGCAAATTCCTTTTTAGGTTTGGGAACACAGAACGCATAGGAGTAAAATTCCTGAACTCATTCTGCTATAGTAACTGGGGCAATGAAAACTTAACCCAGAAGACCCCAGGGGCTTGATGGAGATCTGCTAGTTTGTGCTGTGACAGAAGAAGGTTGGAGGTAGGAAACGAAGAATGGGACAAAGAAGGTTTGAGATGCAAGCTGCCCAAACATCCACAAAGGTCAACAACATCCCCCCTCTATGGAGCACCTTCATGCAGAGAAAGGCTTATGTGAGATTTGGCAGACTTCTGAGAGTGAAACCTCTGCTATTGTTGTCTGATCTTTAGCATTGGTTCTGAGCATGCGTGTTTGTACTTTGGACTTTAATCCTCATCGGACATTTGTTGTTGAAAAGTTTGAGAGTTTGAACATTTGTCCGTTGAAAAAAGCAACAACAATTGTATCATGGAGCATACAGACAGTCAGATTGTCTGATAAAACAGGTCCGTCGGACCGTTGTTGAAAAGCCAGATCGTGTGTATGGGCCTTTACGCAAGGAATCCACAGTCCAGCACTTTTAGCCAAAGTTCCCTATGCATATTGACCGATATTAGATACATGCAAAAGATGAGAGAGGAGGCTTCCAGCAAACGGTCACAGCTACAATTTACCACTACAGTCACCTGCACCATGCATTCAATAAGCAAAGTATCAACTGCAGCGTGGTTAGATCTCTATTTTAAACCATTCAGACATTGTTTGACAAAGTGAGGACAGGATCAGGTGAAAGGCAGGACACACCAGTGAAAAAAGAGTCATAGAAAGAGCATCCGATCGCTTATCAGTTGGGATGCTAAAGACAGGAGTGTCCTCTACAACAATGTTTCTCAACTCCAGTCCTCAAGTACCCCAACAGGTCATGTTTTCTGACTTACCATTATTTTGCACAGGTGATTTGATCAGTTTCACTGCCTTAGTATTTACCACAGCCATTTCATCTGCTTGATATCCTGAAAACATGACCTATTGGGGGTACTTGAGGACTGGCGTTGAGAAACATTGCACTACAAGAATAGTAAGGCGGAACATAACAGGATCAACAATGGGAATGGGCAACTTCTACACACAATCCTTACAAAATGGATACAAATAATGTATGGCTATAGTGGGTAAACTGCACAACATCCCCTAAGCCTTAATTGGTGTACACAAGAAAAAACTTGGGACAGACTTTACAGGTTCCACTTAAGCCCCATACACATTATCAGATTTTCTGCAGATTTTTGTCTTCAGATTTAGCAAAACCATATAATATGAGGTCAACCCTCAGGAGTTTCAATTTGTATGCAATCAGGCAGGTCCTTGCACTACATGGTTTTGACAAATCTGAAGACAAAAAATCTGCAGAAAATCTGATAGGTTTTCTTAAATAATTTAATACACACTATATTTTATTAATACACCAGAAAGAAAATCTCCTACACATGTAGAGCTAGATTACAATTTGAAAACATATACTGCATATGCATGTATTAATCAACATAGCTTCCACCGAAGTAGTACCTTTTTGTATCCCTACATTTAAGCTGGATAAAAATAACCCTATTCATGATAATGGCAAGTGATCCACCTAGTGAGGTAAACATACAGTGGTGTGAAAAAGTGTTTGCCCCCTTCCTCATTTCCTGTTCCTTTGCATGTTTGTCACACTTAAGTGTTTCGGAACATCAAACCAATTTAAACAATAGTCAAGGACAACACAAGTAAACACAAAATGCAATTTGTAAATGAAGGTGTTTATTATTAAAGGTGAAAAAAAATCCAAACCATCATGGCCCTGTGTGAAAAAGTGATTGCCCCCCTTGTTAAAACATACTATAACTGTGGTTGTCCACACCTGAGTTCAATTTCTCTAGCCACACCCAGGCCTGATTATTGCCACACCTGTTCACAATCAAGGCATTACTTAAATAGGAGCTGCTTGACACAGTAAGGTCCACCAGAAGATCCTTAAAAAGCTACACATCATGCCGAGACCCAAAGAAATTCAGGAACAATTGAGAAAGAAAGTAATTGAGATCCATCAGTCTGGAAAGGGTTATAAAGCCATTTCCAAAGCTTTGGGAATCCAGCGAACCACAGTGAGAGCCATTATCCACAAATGGCGAAGACATGGAACAGTGGTGAACCTTCCCAGGAGTGGCCGGCCGCCCAAAATTAACCCAAGAGCGCAGCGATGACTCATCCAAGAGGTCACAAAAGACCCCACAACAACGTCCAAGGAACTGCAGGCCTCACTTGCCTCAGTTAAGGTCAGCGTTCATGCCTCCACCATCAGGAAAAGACTGGGCAAAAATGGCCTGCATGGCAGAGTTCCAAGGAGAAAACCACTGCTGAGCAAAAAGAACATCAAAGCTCGTCTCAATTTCTCCACAACACATCTTGATGATCCCCAAGACTTTTGGGACAACATTCTGTGGACCGATGAGACAAAAGTGGAACTCTTTGGAAGGTGTGTGTCCAAGTATATCTGGCGTAGAAGGAACACTGCATTTCATAAAAAGAACATTATACCAACAGTAAAATATGGTGGTGGTAGTGTGATGGTCTGGGGCTGTTTTGCTGCTTCAGGACCTGGAAGACTTGCCGTGATAAAAGGAACTATGAATTCTGCTGTCTACCAAGAGATCCTGAAGGAGAATGTCCGACCATCTGTTCGTGTACTCAAGCTGAAACGAACTTGGGTTCTGCAGCAGGACAATGATCCTAAACACACCAGCAAGTCCACCACCGAATGGCTGAATAAAAACAAAATGAAGACTTTGGAGTGGCCTAGCCAAAGTCCTGACCTGAATCCTATTGAGATGTTGTGGTATGACCTTAAAAAGGCCGTTCATGCTCGAAAACCCTCTAATGTAACTGAATTAGGACAATTCTGCAAAGATGAGTGGGCCAAAATTCCTCCAGGACGCTGTAAAAGCCTCATTGCACGTTATCGCAAACGCTTGGTTGCAGTTGTTGCTGCTAAGGGTGGCCCAACCAGTTATTAGGTTTAGGGGGCAATCACTTTTTCACACAGGGCCATGATGGTTTGGATTTTTTTTCACCTTTAATAATAAACACCTTCATTTACAAATTGCATTTTGTGTTTACTGGTGTTGTCCTCGACTATTGTTTAAATTGGTTTGATGTTCCGAAACACTTAAGTGTGACAAACATGCAAAGGAACAGGAAATGAGGAAGGGGGCAAACACTTTTTCACACCACTGTACAATTATGTGTATATGAATTGGGGGTATGTTCCCCTGACCAGTTCCGACTTCATTATAAAATTAAGACAACAAGAGATATATGTTACTACTCCCAGTCCCATGGATGACATCAGGGTGCCTGGGAGGCCCCATCACTTAAAGCATACTTGAAAATATACTTGAAAAGTATATTCAGTCTTAAGAATCTTAGTCCAAGGCTTATTTTACATTACTGCGTGTCGGCAATGCATGAAAAAATTATTTCCCTGCATTTCTGTGCATAGGGAAGCCTATTGAAATTAATGGGCTGGCCTTCATACAGCAGGCAGCTACACAGATGTGAACCAAGGGCTGGTTCATATGTGAGGTTGGGGGTTGGTAAAAACACGAGGTTGAGCTGCATTTTTACCACCACCCAACTGCTCCCCCCCTTAGCTACAGAGGCAACAGCCAGGGCCTTTTACATGCTTCCGGCATGGCAGAAGTACACCGCCAGGTGAACTGGGCCACACCTCAACTGCCATCATAGTGGTGCTGCATTTAGGAGGTTAAAACAGGCAGCAAGGAGGCAACATATAACCGGAGCAGAGTGTGGACCACTTTTCAGAAGGGCAGCAGTTGAACAAGCCCACAAGCAAGCAGCAGAATTAGTAGTCAAGATTAAAAGCAAATGTGCATATGTATAGGAATGTTTAATGGATTACATGAAGAGACAGAAGGATCTGAGGCAGCCTCCATCCACAGAAGATTTGTGGTTACATCTTCAAGATGTTTGGAACAACCTACCCACCAAGTTCCTTCAAAAACTGTGTGCAAGTGTACCTAGAAGAAGTGATGCTGTTTTGAAGGAAAAGGGTGGTCACAACAAATATTGATTTGATTTAGATTTCTCTTCTGTTCATTTACTTTCCATTTTGTGAATTGATAAAAATAAACTATTAACACACGTACAAACATACATAGACACACATACATACAGTATCGAAAAACACACACATAGCCTTGTTCAAAACTGCAGTACTGTACCGGTCAGGAGAGATTAGGATCCACTTCTTTGCACGTCACTCCCCTGATCTAGCTCTTGCTGTGCCAATGGACCTTTCTCAACCAGTAGCACCCCTGTAGACTTCAGACAACACCCCAGGATGCCGCAGCACCCTGGTTAAGAATGGGCGAGTACCTTGGAGAATCATCCATGAATACTAATCTCTCTAAATACTAAGCCTCTGTCACTGTAAATATCACTTCCAAATAAAAGGTATTTTATACCAGAAAGGTAAATGTAAGGAAACACCTAGGTGAACAATTCCTGAAATATAGTCCTTGATCCAATGTCTAAGTATGTTTCAAGTATTTGGTCCTCTTAGGTACATAGACAAAGAAGAAGGGAAAAATAGGTGTGTGTGTGTGGGGCCTCCTACCACTTTCCTCACCATACAATGCGGCAGTGAAAGAATCATGCTGATAGAATGAAAGAACAGCGGCAGAAAATAGGATTTTTATAACAGCTTACCTGTAAAATCCTTTTCTTTAATCGTTCATCACAGGACACAGAGCCATAGCAATTACTATGTGGGTTATAGTCCACCTTCAGGTGGTGGACACTGGCACACCCTAAACAAAGTTTCCTCCCTATATAACCCCTCCCATACCGGGAGCATTGCAGTTTTGTAGCAAAGCAATACACGTATATACTAAAAAGAGGGGCAGGACCTCTGTGTCCCGTGATGTACTTCAAAAGAAGAGGATTTTACAGGTAAGCTGTTATAAAAATCCTATTTTCTTTAATTGTACATCACAGGACACAGAGCCATAATAATTACTATGTGGGATGTCCCAGAGAAATACCAACTGAGGGGAGGGAGACACAAACAAAAGTAGGGCACCAAGAGATCACAGGATTTATACTGCTGCCTGCAGTACACTGCTCCCAAAGGTGACATCCTCATGCCTTTTTACATCCACCTGATAGTATCTGGTAAATGTATGGATTGAAGACCAAATTTGAGCCATGGAGGCTTGGTGATACACTGCCCACAAAGCACTAACAGCCCTAGAGAAGTGTGTTTTGATTTGCAAGGGTAGAAACTACCTCTTTAAACCATAAGCTAGAACGATTATTTGTTGAATCCATTTAGAATAGTAGATTTCCATGCTGCCTGTCCTCTTTTAGGACCTTCAGGCAATCCGAACAAAACATACGTTTTCCAATCTGAGTAGTCGTCTTTAAGTAGACTGCTTTCACCACATCAAGAGAATGTAGTGATTTTTCTTCCATAGAACAGGGTTCTGTAAAAAATAAAGATACATATCCTGGTTTAGATAAAAACCTGATACTACCTTCAGCAAAAAGTTAGGACGAGGACGCAATACTACCTTATCCTTCTGAACAATATTAATATGGCTCTTTACAAAAAAAGCACCCAATTCTGATACCCTTCTTGCAGCAGGTATGCTTACTAGAAAAAATAGTTTCCCTGTCAAAAAAAAAAAAGAAGACCAAGGGAATATGTAGTATTGGTCCAAAAAAGGCTGTTTTGTAATGCTGCCAAAACTAAATTCAAGTCCCAAGGGTACAGTGACCTAACCGGGGATTAAGCCGTGTTACCCCCTGAATAAAGTTACAAACCAAAGAAAGCAAAGCAAGTGGTCGTTGAAATAATACAGATAAGGCCGAGACCTGTCCTTAGAAAGCACTCAAGGCCAGCTTTATTTCTCACCCCATCTGCAGAAAGTCAAGGATTCTACCTTTGACCTATTTCCTGGGGTGCAACCCCTGGTTTCACACCAGATGACATATGCTTCCCAGACTCCATAATATATAATTATAGAGGCTGGCTCCCTTGCATTAACCAAAACAGAAACCACTGAATCTGACAGCCCACACTTTTTCAGAGTGTGGGTCTCAATAGCCAAACCATTAAATTTTGCATTTGTAAAGTAGGATGGGATACTGGACCTTGTGAAAGAAGGTCTGGCCATGGCAGTAGGGTCCATGGGTCCCCTACTGTAATCTTTATAATCTCTGCATACCAAGATTTCCTGGGCCCCGCTGGGGACCACAAGAATCATTGACTTCCTTTCCTGCTTGATCCTGCAAAGAAGTTGTGGATGCAGGTAGAATAGGAGGGAGTCCATAAATCAGTGAGAACCGATTCCACGGGAATAGGAAGGCATCTGTTCCGCATGCTAGCGGATGCTTTGTTTTTGACACAAAGTTGTCGATTTCTTTGTTGAACCTGGATGTAAACAGATCTATGTCTGGGATCCCCCATCTTTGACATATTGACAGGAGGATATCGGGGTGAAGGAACCAGTCTCCTGGGAACAACTGCTGGCAACTCAAGTAGTCCGCCTGCAAATTTTATATTCCTATAATGAAGACCGCCGATAGGCAAAGTACATTGTTTTCTGCCCAAGATAGGATATGATTCACCTTTCTCTGGGCTGCACAACATCTTCTGCCTCCTTGGTGATTAATATAGGCCATTGCTGTGGCATAGTCGGATTGAATCCTGGCAGGACAATACTGTAAACTGAACATTCAGGCCCTCAGAACCAAGTGCTCTCTGCCTGAATTTCTAGCATGATAATGGGCAAGGCCATTTCTGATCTGGGCACCTTCCCTGATACCTGAAGGAAGGATTTTCCCCTTTGCAGATTTTTGGATATTAACCATAAACTGAGGCTCCAGCGTAATCAGCCTACAGCACCTGGTATTTCCAGGTGGTCCATCCGGGTACTAACCAGGCCGACCCTGCTTAGCCTCCAAGATCAGACAATATCGGGCACTTTCAGGGTGATGTGGCCGTTTGGAGGCTTTGGAGTCAGACACATTGGGAATCTAGAGCTTGAACCCTTTGCTCCAAGCCGATAGGATACTGTTTTGCAGCAGTCTCCAATGAAACTGAGCATAGGAAACTGCACAAGGAACTGCTTGAAGCCACCATCTTTCCCAACAACCTCACGCAAAGTTGAATAGAAGAATTCATCTTGCTTCGACCACCTAAATCAGTTCCTTTATGGCACTGATCTTTGCCTGGGGCAAGTATACCCTTTTCTTGGTGTACTTATGATCAGCCTTTTTCATGGTTTCAAAGAAGATTTCTCTCCTAGGTCGAGAATCTGGCCTAGATATTCCATGTAGTTGAATGTGGTGACCATACTTTGGTCTAAGTGGGCTACCGACTGGACTATCAACAACAGATCGTCCAGGTAAACTATAATCGTTATACCTTGGGCCCTTAAACCAGCTAAAAGAGGGGCCAGAACCTTTGTAAACACTCAAGGTGCAGTAGCTAGCCCGGAAAGCAGAGCTACACACTGAAAATGAAGCTTTTCTACCTTGAAAAGTAGATATTACTAGTGAGCTGATTGGATTGACTCCATGCGAAAAAAAAAGAGTGGTTATATTCAGGAACTTCATTTAGATTTTTGAGATCCAGAATTCCCTTTTGGATTTAACCAAACCCCAACCTCTTCTCTTACATGGGGGCCACCATTATCACTTTTTGCCAAAAGATGGTCCAAGGCTTGAGAGAAAGACTTTTTCTCTGGATCCTTAGGAACGTTTGATCTGAGAAAACGAGGAGATGGGAACTCTTGGAACTCCAGTTTGTATCTTGGAGCTATTGAGGATGTTCCCCATTTGTCTTGAGACTCTTCCTGCCAGATCCTTGAGAACTGCAGAAGAATTCACCCCAATTGAGCGAGTGGGGGCATCTCCTCATAAGGAGGCTTCAGTATCTTGTAGGTTTCCTCCCCCAAGACCTCTTTTGTCCCTGTGGTTAACCCAGAGGATTACCTTTTGAACCTGACTGCAGAAGCCGTCGTGACTGCCTGGAGGCTGATGCCCTTGGCACAGGAGGAGCTTTAAAACGAAAATACAATTACTCCTTTTCTTAAATGGCAAAAGGGGTACTTTTTCCGCTAGAATTTCTTTGGATGTATTTCCAAAATATCCCCAAATAGCTGTTTCACCGCAAAAAGGAAGACTAGCCAGGAGCTTCTGCATGGTACTTACCGAATGGTGCAAGGCCTGAAGAATCTCTCATAGCAACTATTGCAAACATAAAGCTGCCAGATACTGGGCCTGCTGAGCAGGATAACCTTGTTTAACACCTGTTTAAACTGGTCTCTCAACGATTAACCAATTACTGTCAGCGTAGGCTGAGACAATCAATCTGCCAGAGAAAAAAAGTGTTTTAAAAAAAAAATAGGAATTACAACTTTTTATCCGTTGGATCCCTAAGCATTTGAGCATTGTCTGCCAGACAAGTCAAACTCTTGTTCACAGAGGATATAGCAGCGTTAATTGCTGGTATACTCTACTTAGTGAATTTCCTCCACCATAGGATACAATGTGATAACTTTTTAGGAGGGAAAATAATGCTTATCTGGGTAATCCTCTCAGATACAAAAAAAACTTTTCCAGCAATGAATGGACAGGAAAAGGCATGCACAGCTTGAGGAGGCTTTAGCGAACCCAAATACTCAGTTAAGTGTACATAAATATGGAGCGGACCATTCAGCAAGAAATTCCACCATCAATGTTAAGATTGAAACAGCTAATTCTCCCACATTTGACCCCTCAGAAGAGGAGTTATCAGCCTCACCATGGTCCCCTGAGGGAATTCGTTTTCTCCCGCCCATAGTTCCTCAGTTTGAGGGTCCTGGGTAATGGAAGAGAACCTGTCACATTTTGACCCAAACTGGGATGCAATTAAAGTCGCTAAACTTTTTTTTTTTTTTTAAACCTATCATGGCTGAGGAAAAAATATATTTTTAGTAAAATAAACAGGGGCTGCAGTGTTGAAAACAGTTGCAAACATTTTATGGCCCCGATGCTCACTCTGACCAGCCACCGCCTCTCGGGAGGATGAGTAGGCTTTCCAGAGCTTGAGGGAGAACCTTTTAGCTCTTTTTTAGGGGTGTTTCAACCCCCCTTCTGACCTGAGCCCGATGCACAAAGCAGAGGTACTACCAGAAGAAACTGCATCTACTGCTTGAGCAATAGTCCAGCCACTGCCGCTGCTATTAACGCTCAGCCCGATGCAAATAGTAAATGTGTCAATTAGGATATGCATGTCACTAAAACCTCTTTCATGCTCCTCTTTGCTCTTATGTCTCTCCGACAATTTTGCAGCCAGCTCAAATGGAGTTTTTTTTTTTCTTAAAACACACTCCCGCGTTGGAGGACGCCAATGCCACACTAAGCCCTCCCTCCACCTTGCATCGTGACCCCCCTTACTCTTTAAAAAAAAAAAAAAAGTTTTCCCATGCAAGCATGGGCCTACGATCCTACGGGATCGGCTTGTGTGTGAGGGAGGGATGGTGTGGAGGAGACCTGGAAGCCAAGTAGGGGCGGTGAAAGAAAACGGCATTGCCGTTCGTTTTTAGTTCTCCCTTATACTCAGCCTCATGAAGAGGGGAAGTGTTCAGCCCAGGTCAGGGTGTCTGGAGGAAGCAAAACCCCCAAACTTACCGGAGGTCTGCCTGCTAGCCGGAGGCAAAAAAAGTCTGCTGCTTCTGTGACACAGCGTGATCTCAGAGCAAAGCATGAGAAGGTACATGCTCAATACTGTCCCCAGTGGTGAAACTTAGACAACATTTACTTTAAAGGAGACATTTCATAAGAAAATTGAAAAATGTCTTAGAAAACTCCACTTGCCTTTCTGGCCGCAGGGTTTTCTGTGGTAAAACAAACAGACCCAATCTTCACCCTGGGTTCCGTTAACAAACCTTCAGGAACCAAGGACCCTTAGGGAACCTACACTCCTGGACCTGTAATAGCACCCCGCCAGTAAAACTTTATGGCCTTAATACCAAAAGTACTGGATCCCGGTGTCCAGCTCTCTAAAAAGAGAAGCTTTTACAATCAACCAAAGGAGCTCTGCACAGCACATGTTCACTCGTGACCAACACTTTAGACACTGGCGAAAAAACCGAGATGGTATGAGAGGGGTTATATCAGGAGGCAACTTCGTGTTTACGATGTGCCAGTGTCCAGCACCTGAAGGTGGACTATAACCCACATAGTAAATACTATGGATCTGTGTCCCGTGATGTACGATTAAATAAATATGGGCTTATCAGTGTACTGCTTCTTCTTTCACTGTGTTGTCACAGAGTGGATGAGAGGCAAGACCTGTAAGTGAAATTGAGAGCGGTGTAAAGCTTAGGAAGGGGTGGACAGTTTCACACATCATTTGGCAGGTAAAACAGCTCTCATATCTTGTTCATCCGCTTATTTTGAGGTTTGCCTAAAGCTCAGCTTTAAAGGGCCTGCCAAACCAATTTTTTGGGGTAAAATGCTAGAGCATTAACTTACCTATTAAATAAACATTGTTAGTTCCTAAACCTTCATAACTGCCTCAACAAATTTGAGGGTCCCCAATCACCTTATCTATTTATTCCATATTTTTGGAAACAGAGAATTTGGAAACACTGTAGGAAGAATAAGACTCCAAGTTGGCAAAAAATGGATATAGGAAAATCTTGCTACTGAATTCACCAGAAGTTATAAAAAAGCTTTTGCTGTCAGCCTTGGGGTGGTGAATATTGCTGAGCTAGAGTGTCCAGAGACTAGCTTTTTGCACATTAATAGCACTGTCCTATTAGGAAGCCACTGGGTTTACAAGACATACAGATTACAAGCAGTTACGGTTGTGCAAAGAGGGCTTAAAGACATGTAACCTGCCCTATCCAACAAAAGGAAAAAAAACAAACAAAAAAACTGTGAACCAGTTCTATGCCCACGTGGAGCAAACTGACAGGTTGAATTAAATAGCAGTCCCATGAGATGCCTATGAATTTCTCCCTTTCAATATCCCATCATGATTTTCTTCCTTTCAATACCCTATCACTGTAAAGAGTGAAGAGAGGAAATCCTGCGTAAGCTTCCTAGGTAAGCTTCTGAGACAGGGCTGCCCATGTGTCCTCTAATATCACTGTGTGGCAGCTGAACAGAAAGGCCAGTTTGATTTAGGAGATGCAGCAAATTTAGTCCATGCTCTGACAATTTGGGTGTTGCACCTATAGGGGGTAGGATGTGTAAGGTAATTACTGGGTAACTAGAACTATAAGGTGGCAGATGGTAACTAACTTGGTAAAATAATCTCACCAATAGCGCTATTGGCTTGCTCTGAAATACTTCCTTACAGGTAATGAGAAATTAGGTAGGCTTCATCCCACAATGCAGCATTGGTGCTTATCATCATCTAAATTTGTTAAAAAGTCAGAATCTGCACAGGGGCTTTAGAAATATCAGCCAGAGTGGTCAGAGGGCTAAATTCTATGTTCTAATGGATAGAACATGATGGATCAAAGCATTGTCCAGTCACTGTAGAACACACAAAGAATCCTGCGAGCCACCACTGACCAGATGCACATTAAATGTATAGAGAAAGAAAAAGCTGCTGGCGTTAAACACGTCTCACAATTCGTGCAAACATAAATGAGTATATACTACGCCGTGCTATAAATATGATCTCATCAAAAATATAAAAATATGGAACAAAATCTTCCAAACAATCTCTGACCTCACGGGTATCCTAACCCCCCCCAAACCCCAATCTAGCCATACTGCACATTGGTATAGAAACCTTTCCACATGGGGATAGAGCTATGGTAACACACATTCTACTACCCACACGAAACCTAATTCTTCGCAATTGGAAGAATACTATAGCCCTTAACTTCTCTGAAGTAGTCGCCATTGTGAATAGGAACTACTGGTTCGAACGATTGATTGCAATCAACTCATTTTCCTGTAAGCAATTTGATAAGGATTGGAAATTATGGACCACCAGGTTTAGACCTTGATAAATGGTCATATCCTATTGTGAGACCTTATTGTCACTAACTGATACAATAATTTTTGCTTTAATGTGCACCAACTGAACAAGAAGTGCTTATACTGTATGTACTGCATATTCCTACATTACTAACTGCTTTATATACTGTGTCCAGAAACCCATCCTATTTTTCTTTTCTTCCTTGTGTTATGTTCTGTTTATCTCTGAACTTAATAAAAACTTATTGATACAAAAATATAAAAATATACTAGGGATGCACCGAATGGGTTTTTTGGTGCCGAAACCGATACCGAAAATGAAAAATACACTAGGCCGAAAACAGAAACCGATACCGAAACAGCACCGATACCGAAAATGACTGTTTTAAAAAAATATTTTTATACAGGAGGTGGTCAGAGACTGGCGACATGGTACAGGAGGTGGTCAGAGACTGGCGACATGGTACAGGAGGTGGTCAGAGACTGGCGACATGGTACAGGAGGTGGTCAGAGACTGGCGACATGGTACAGGAGGTGGTCAGAGACTGGCGACATGGTACAGGAGGTGGTCAGAGACTGGCGACATGGTACAGGAGGTGGTCAGAGACTGGCGACATGGTACAGGAGGTGGTCAGAGACTGGCGACACGGTACAGGAGGTGGTTAGAGACTGCATGCATGGTTCAGAAGGTGGTCAGAGACTGCATGCATGGTTCAGGAGGTGGTCAGAGACTGCATGCATGGTACAGGAGGTGGTCAGAGACTGCATGCATGGTACAGGAGGTGGTCAGAGACTGCATGCATGGTTCAGGAGGTGGTCAGAGACTAGGGACATGGTACAGGAGGTGGTCAGAGACTGCTGGCATGGATCAGGAGGTGGTCAGAGACTGGCGACATGGTACAGGAGGCGGTCAGAGACTGGCGACATGGTACAGGAGGTGGTCAGAGACTGGCGACATGGTACAGGAGGTGGTCAGAGACTGGCGACATGGTACAGGAGGTGGTCAGAGACTGGCGACATGGTACAGGAGGTGGTCAGAGACTGGCGACATGGTACAGGAGATGGTCAGAGACTGGGGATACGGTACAGGAGATGGTCAGACTGGGGACGTGGTACAGGAGATGGTCAGAGACAGAGGACATGGTACAGGAGATGGTCAGAGACTGGGGATACGGTACAGAAGGTGGTCAGACTGGGGACATGGTACAGGAGATGGTCAGAGACAGAGGACGTGGTACAGGAGGCATCCCCCATTGCAGCCAGTGTGCCTGTGCCCCATTGCAGCCAGTGTGCCCATTTTGCAGCCAGTGTGTCCCATTTTGCAGCCAGTGTGTCCCATTTTGCAGCCAGTGTGTCCCATTTTGCAGCCAGTGTGTCCCATTTTGCAGCCAGCCTGTGCAGGGAAGAGAGCCACCTCCGCCGCCTGTTTGATCACAGCGCCGGGAACATCACAGCTTTCATTTCAATAGCTGTGTGTTCCCGGCCGCGCGCTGTCACACGCAGCCCCTCCCCCTTGTCCGGGCACTTTGATAGACAGATCATCTGTCCAATCCTGCGGATGATCTGTCTATCTAAGTGCCCGGACAAGGGGGAGGCGCTGTGTGTGACGGTGCGCGGCCGGGAACACACAGCTATTGAAATGAAAGCTGTGATGTTCCCGGCGCTGTGATCAAACAGGCGGCGGAGGCGGCTCTCCTGCGCTATGCACCCCCCATGATGGGCGTCACCCAGGCCACGCCCCATTTTCGGCTCTATTATCGGCCGTTTTTCTCTTTCGGCAAATTGCCGAAAAGGCAATTTTCGGCCGATATGTTTCGGCGGCCGAAATTTCGGTGCGGCACTAAAATATACAGTATAAAAGGTAATAGGATCAATATAAGAAACAGCAGCTAAAATCAGAACAAATTGTAAAATAAATTAATTGAAAAGTGCTGTACTATGTAATATGCACTATACACCCAATGATTGCATACCAAATGTATATATAACATAGAAACACACAAACATTGACCAATGGTGAAGTGCCAGTAAATAATAATAAAAAAATAAAAAAAATAAGGGAGTGGAAACGCAAATGCACAGTAAGTATATAGTGCTCAGGTGAAAAAAAAACAGATTCGCAAAATTCATAAAGTTTGTAGAAGTCCATAAAATATATGTGAGGAAAATTTATATATATATATATATCTATATATATATATATATATATATATCTATATATATATATCTATATCAAGTAATAAAGTGCTCATGTGCAGAGTGTCCTGCTGTGCTTCTAATCAATATGCAGGATAGTCCATGCAATCGCAAAGCAGCTTGGTAGGTGTTCAAATGTGCCAAGGTGTCCTCCCTCCAGTGATCCCCTAGGTAGTGAATGCTCATCATAGGAGCGTGCGACTTAGCAATTAAGCCAAGTCTAAACACGCATTTAAATTTCCTCTGGGCTCAGAAGGGAAAAACGGCATCCAGGGCTCCTCAGTGAAATACCTCAGTTTATGCAAAAATAAAAGCGCTTGATAGTGTAGTATGTTTAAATAATTTAATGAACACAAGCAAACAAACCCTAGTACAGGGTACTCACATTTATAAAGTGCGTCTAGTGCACAACTCTATTGCCAGCAATAACCAATAAGATCAGATACCGGAAAGGTATTGGCCATTATGTGCGTTTCCTCCTATCCATCCTCGTGTCATCCTGTACCCTCCCCAACGCGTATTTGATACAGGGAATTCATATCTACTTCAGGGGGAATCTGTAGAACTTTTTTTCTTTTTTTTTTTAATCAAGTAGGTTTTTATTGAATATTAAAATGTTACATGCCATACAAAGTCAAAGAGTGTAAAAAAAAAAAACAAAAAACAAAAAAACATAAGCATAAACTTCGATCAAACATGTTCCAATAGTCCATTAGGGACATATGTGCAGTAGATTAACTCAGTACTGATGGCAGTGCATTCAATTGTAGAACTTTTTTTTGGCATTTCTGCTTGCATAGCAATACGTGTAAGGGATCATGAAAGTTAAGGGAATGGCAATTCAATGTCCTTGTGTGGAAGTTGAACCTAACTTATCTGCCATTGGACTTGCTAGTCCTCTGTAACCATCTCTGTCCATGACCTTTGGGGAAACATTTTAGCATCTTACAGGTATTTTCTAGCTAACATTTTTAGCAATGCTTGTTTATTGGACAGCTGCAATGGCAGAGTAATTCCTGATTTACTCAAAATACTTGAGAAGTGCGCAATGTGTACAAGCATGTATAAGTTGCATTACCATATGCACAATGTGCGTCGTGTTTTATTTCTGTCTGTTTTTTTACTGTCTGCCAAACATGTATCTGTGTACTGCTGACAAGTCAACAGTAAAAGCAAAAGGCTAAATGAAAAACAGTAAAAGTTTGCAAACATATATAAACCATAACCAAATTATACAAATGAGATATCAAGTACAAATGAACTAGCTTTATTTTTAGTGACATTCTTTGGACATAAACCATATATTTTGAGGACTTTACACATTTCTTATATGAAGGACATGACATGTGCCTTATAATTCTTCATCATGACGCTATGGTGGCAAGTTTGCCATAATGTTTCAGCAATGTGTCCATGTGATGAAACAATCACTTAACAATAATCACATAGGTAAAAAACATGATCAACAGCCACTTGAAATCTGTTTCCCTTACAGTCCTTCACATTGTTTCTAGATCTTCACCAAACTGTCCTCTTCACATTTGCCCAGACAGAGCGTTTTATTCCCTGGGCCACTTTAACATCATCCCAGTCTAGTGGTATGTCTTTTATATCTCCTTCAGATTCGGGAACTGTTGAAAGGGATCCATGAGGTGAAGCTACAATTCTAGGGAGGGGACCACATTCTTCTCTAAACTCCACAACATGAAGTGCTTTTTTGTTGGCTAGTTCTTCGTGAGTTTCCTGTGTCAACAAGCAAATTATTTTTTCTTTGAGAAGTCTTAATGTTTACAAAAAAGTAAAGATTTATCATAAATGCCTTAAAGGAAAGTGTTTTATCCAGAGCAATGGATCCTTTTACCTTCTTTAACATCATAAAATTAGCAAAAACAATCTAGTAAACGTAAGCAATAATCCACGATAACAAACAGTTGTATTAGTAAGGTGTGGCTACCACTAACTAAAATTTCCATATTTGGCTCTGAAAATGGTTAACAGGACTAGGTCTAAACAGCTGTATTCAAGTTGGAAAATGGTTCTATTGATTGGTTGCCAAGCAGTGCGAAGTGCATTCTATGAAGGATCTGGATCCTGCAGCATTTCTTTAAGGCATAGAAAGTGAAAGTACAAAAGCGAGAAGTGTCTTAAACTGGCCATACACCTATAGATTATCTGCAGATTTTCTATGGTTAGATGGAAAAAGTGCAACAGATTTCTCCATGTTCGCTAAACTGTGTGGATGGAGGAATCTGGCACTTTTTCCATCTAACCATAGAAAATCTGCAGATAATCTATAGGTGTATGGTCAGCTTTAGGTGAAGAGTTTTATGCCAGAGATACTGTACTTGTTCATGGTGGTGAAGCTTTAGATTTGTTTAAGATGAAGCTAATGGTTTATTGGTAATACTATATCCTAGGCCTTGATATTAGTTTTTTGCAATTGGCAATGACTAAAGCATGAGCAACAGCCACATGGAGCACGTGCCCCACATTGGTGTCCAGGGTTCTGGTATTGCATCTGCTGCCAATTGTTTTATTATTTAGCTGCTTGGCATGCTGAAGCAACAGCTAGCTTCTGCCCCTGCCCACTGGCTGCCTATCAGAGCTTAGATACAGCAGTAATTGCAGAGCTTATAAAACTGTAAGCTCCACCTCCAAGTGTGTTACACATTTATGACCCCTGTATTTTGTGTGTTATACACTCCTGCGCTTTGTGGGTTTCACATTCGTGATTGCTGCATTCTGTGCCTTACATAGCTCTGACCCCTGAACTCTAGTACATGTTTATTTTTTATTTGTTCTGGGGGCAGAGAGGGTACATTTAACCTAAAATCTATGCATTACCTGCTTTTATTCGCTAACTTCTGTGTGCCACACATAGCCCCGGTACTTTGTGCTTTATATACCACTGCACTCTGAGATATGTGCTTCTGACCCCTGAACTCTGTGTTAGATACATTTGACCCCTGCACCTACTATGTTTTATATTTCTGACCACTGAAAAGTATGCACTTTGTACATTGCCTGCTCTTGACTGTTGCCCCTGACCACTGCACTTTGTATTTTATATAATAATGGCCCCTGCACTCTGTGCCTTGTATAACTATGAGCCTTGTATGAAAAAGATGTAAATTGCGCTAAACCTATACAATTAATTTGAGTGTATGTGAATGAACCACGAGTTATAAATCATATGCTCACTTTAACAGAGTCAGACTACAATGATCACAAGAAACTTCTCAAAGCCCATATGAGTCTGAACCTGTCACCAAATATTGTGCCTAACTCTACTCCAACACGTTATGATAAATATAAATATCCAAAGCACACCAAATTTAAGTGAAATGCTACCTAGTGCTGCAACACTCATTGAATAAACAATTATCGCAAATAAGTAAAAATATAAATAGTCCACCTGAAATAATATGTGAAAGAGTCCAACAAAAATTCATTGTATATATAAAGTCCAACAAACAAAAAAATGTTTTCCACCCATATGTGAAGAGGTGATATATAATTAATTTATATTCTTTTTAATTTTACAATCATTCCCATATACAAATTTAATTTCAACTATGGATGTGTAAAAATTCTAACATGTGGATACACATGCGGTTTATTGCTGTGAGTCCATATAAATGTCAAGGGATGCGATGCGGGCTGTCTCTTGTAGCTTTGGAAGTGTCCTTGGAGCGGCATTCAGTTCACTTCCGATATTTCCAAACCGAGCGGGACTTTATCTGTTTGCGCTCGTTTGTTATGTGCCGTATAGTGAGGCCTTTTATTTAAGTTTAGATTGCAATGTGCCTTTTTTGCATGCTGCTTTGGGTTTTAGCAGGTGCATTTATATAATTTATGGCTGGTTCAATGTTTGTTTTGATTAACACATGTAAGTGATCTCGCTAGTATTGGAGCTCGTTGGTTATAATTCCGTGATGGCTGCTGGCCCAGAATGAGGCTTGGTTAGGTGGAGGATGTATAAAGGTGGTGACGTAGCACGCAGCCCCTTGCCTCTGGACAACGTAACTTATTACGAAACGCATAAGGCGGAGCGAGGTGCTGACGTCACCTCGTGTTTGTGATCACAACATCCAGGAAGGACGGGTTTGTTTGTGTGCGTCCGGCCGGCACACCATACTTAAGGCCTGACATATCCAGTGTTTGTAAGTGTATTTTAAAATTTTTATATAATTAGAGTTAAGGTTTTATACTATTTGGAGCCTTCCTATCTTTTATATGCAACTGCATTGATCGGTGAGCTTCGTGCGAGAGGGGAAGGATTTGGGGAGGATTGGTTTAACCCTGTGCTGTGGAGACTACAAAATCAGCAGAACGGTTTGACAGCTCGAGAGGCTGCAATACCATTCTTACGCTTTTTGTGACCCTCTGTTGTGGGGGGTCATGTTTTTCTGGTAAGGAGCAAATCTTCACATAGGTGGTGGTGGATTCAACACGGTTTACACATCTGAACTTGCTGTGTGTTTCACCTCTTCACATATGGGTGGAAAAAATGTTTTTGTTTGTTGGACTTTATATATACATTGAAATTTTGTTGGACTCTTTCACATATTATTTCAGGTGGACTATTTATGTTTTTACTTATTTGCGTTAAATGTTTATTCAATAAGTGTTGCAGCACTAGGTAGCATTTCACTTAAATTTGATGTGCTTTGGATATTTATATTTATCATAACGTGTTGGAGTAGGGTTGGGCACAATATTTGGTGACAGGTTCAGACTCATATGGTCTTTCAGAAGTTTCTCGTGATCATTGTAGTCTGACTCTGTCTGTTAAAGCGAGCATATGATTTATAACTCGTGGTTCATTCACATACACTCAAATTCATTGTATAGGTTTAGCGCAATTCACATCTTTTTCATATAATTTTTTCTGTATTGCTGGTGTACAGCAGAATTGCAGCTTCCATCAGGTCTTTCTCAGACCATATTTGAGATTATTGCTCATCTTGTAGCGCAGTTTCTTTTCCCAGTTTTCCAATTTATGACCCTTGTAACTCTGTGCATTATGTACGCCAAATCACTGCACTCTATGGATTTCACTTCCAAACTACTGCAATTTGTGCAATATGTACTTCTGTCACTTGTCCGGTGTGCTAAATACTCCTGATCCCTCCACTCTGTGCATTATGTATTCCAACACCTGCCCTCTGTGCAAACTTTACTTTTGAACCCTGCATGGTACAAACTCCTGGCTCCTGCACTGTGTACATTAAATAGTTCTGACTCCTGCACTCTGTGGGTTATATTCTTCCGGCCCCTGATCACTGTAGTTTACACACTCTTAACCCCTGCACACTGTGTGGTACACAGTCATGATCATTGCACTGCAAATGACACTGGCAAGGAAAGGGTTAACCACTAGGGGGCGATGAAGGGGTTGTGTGTCCTAGGGAGTGATTCTAACGGTGGGGGGTGGGCTTCAACTCGCATGACAGCGATGACTGCTCCCAATGACAGGATCATGACACAAGGCAGAATGGGTAAATACTTTGTTTACATAGGTACTTCCCCTTTCTGCAGCTCCGTGACACGATCGCTGGGAGATCGGGGGACATGGAGTCCCGATCGCGCTGTACACGGATGGGTGCGCACCTGCTATCCCTGCCTCTTAAAGGGGACATACAAGTACGCCCATTTGCCAACGTATATCTGCGCGCAGTGGTCGGAAAGTAGTTTTCCTTTGTGCCAAGGTTTATGTGTGTCTGTGGAACTCTTACTTGTGACACCATTTTAAAGCTTTTTTTATTAAAAGGACTGTGACATATGTCTAATGTGTAAACGGTGAGTAGGCTTATGTTTAATGTATCCATGCCACTTTATGCCCCTCCTTCTGTTATCAAAAGTTGGCCACTCCCACCACATTTTACTTTTTTATGAAGCTTGCACATCCCATCCCATAGTACATGGATTTGTTTAATTTGTCACGCAGGTTCAATTTAGTTGCATTTAGTTTACTCTCCATAGAGGCGCATGGATTAAGGGTGCATAGGAACTACTGATTTTCAATATGGAGGTTAATAAATTTGGTATATATATATATATATATATATATATATATATATATATATATATATACACACCATTAAAAAGACTTCCTAAGAATAGTTGATCCGCGCACTTCCATCTGTAAGGCATACGCATACAACTTGCCAGCAGGATTATATTCCTCAACTGTTCTAACTGTTCTTGGTTGCCCTAAGAGCTGGAGTAAAGTGAAGTAGTGAACTGCTCTGCCTACTTTAACCCCTTACAGCTGCAGCAGTTCTTTTTACTTCCTCTCTGGTAAACAGTTGCCAGCAGGACAGTAAGGGAAATCTTGCCAACAGTGCCTTGAACTGCAATAAAAACTTGACAAGAGTTCTAACCATTCCCTACTCTAAAAATCTAAAAACTAAGAAAAATGTTTTGGCTGGAAATGCACTAAAAAAGTATGGCATCAAAAATGTGGTTTCTATACCTATTACTTGAAACAAACACCCTGTTTTCTGGATTATTAACCACTTCCCAACCGGCGCATGCTGATGTACATTGGCAGAATGGTACGGGAGCAAAAAGGGGTGTACCCTTACGTCCCTATGTAATCCCGGGCTAGAGGGCGCACGCTGCTACGGGGAGCTCGACGAGGAGAGGCAGAACGGGAAAATACCTATGTTAACAAGGCATTTCACTGCTCTGCCTAGTGACATGAGAAGGAAGCTACTGCTGCCCGTAATCGGGAGCAGTAATCTCTGTCATGTCCTAGGTAGTCCATCCCCCTACAGTTAGAACACACTGAGGGAACACATTTAACCCCTTGCTCGCCCCCTAGTGTTTATCCCCTTCCCTGCCTGTGACATTTACACAGTAATTAGTGGCTATTTTTAGCTCTGGTCGCTGTATAAATGTCAATGGTCCCAAAATAGTGTCAAAAGTGTCCTATCTGTCTGCCGCAATGTCACAGTCCAGATAAAAATCACAGATCACCGCCATTACTAATAAAAAAAATTATTAATAAAAATGCTATAAATCTATCCCCTATCCCCGCTACAATTTTTGCGCAAACCAATCAATATAAGCTTATTTACCAAAAATATGTAGAAGAATATATATTAGCCTAAACTGGGAAAGAAATTCATTTTTTATATATTTTTGGGGGATATTTATTACAGCGAAAAGTAAAAAAATTGCTTTTTTTTTTCAAAATTGTCAGTCTTTTTTGTTTATAGCGCAAAAAATAAAACCCACAGAGGCGATCAAATACCACAAAGAGGAAGCTCTATTTGTGGGGAAAAAATACATCAGTTTTGTTTGGGTACAACATTGAACATTGTCAATTGAAGCGACACAGTGCCAAAAAAAGTGCTCTGGTCATTATGTGGGTAAAATCTTCTGGGGCTGAAGGGATTAAGGAACTAAAACTTCTGCTGCAACCAGACAGGGTACAATGCTTTCATTGACTCCAAGATTTATATCAGTGGTGAAAATGGGTTTTCCAAAGTAAAAGGCATGATATATAGTCTATCTATAGCCAGGAAGATACTGGAGATCTTGGTATGGGAGCACATAGAATAATTTTTGTTCGGAAACAATATTATTAGCAATAGTCCGCATGTATTCACAAAATACGCAAGTTGTCAAATCAACTTGCTTTCTTTTTAGAAGGAAATAAGCAAAGACTCAGATAATAGAGTGGCTGTGTTTACAGAATACTTTGACTGAAAATACATTTTACACAGTCTAGTAAAGCCTAGTACACACTCAGGAGGAGCCGCTGTACTAACAATCCGATATCCGTATAGCAATCTCCCCCTCTGAGCTATTGTGTTCTGACAAGGGAATGCTCCCCCTGCTAGAGCACACCGGTCAGGGTTCTCAGCCATTTGCAGAGAGTGCTGATCAGGTACTGATTGGCAGACCTTTTTTGGTCATGCCCCATCGACAGAAGCTGGCCAAATGTCTGGCTTCTGACGGACCGGCTTCCGTACACACAGGCCGAATGTCAGTAGGTTTCTATTAAATGCTGCCTGATATTTGGCCCGTTTGTATGGCCCTTAAATTAAAGTTTATAGGAAAATTAAGTTTACAAATGGATAGAAAACTGGCTTAAAGACTGTATTCAGAAATTAGGGATCAATGTTTAATTCTCAAAATGGTCTAAGGTTGTTAATGAAGTACTCCAAAGTTACATAGAAATGGAGTGATGGCAGAAAAGACCATTTGGTCCATTGAGTCTGATCCATTTTTATAACTTATTTATAACTTTTTATCCCAAGCATGTTTGAATTCCCTTACTGTTGACCAACTTGCTACCTCTTCTGGAAGTCTATTCCAAGCATCAACTACTTATTATGTAAAATAATACTTTCTAGGATTGGTTTTGAACTTTCCTCCTGCTAGTTTCAGGTCATGCCCTTGTGTTCTTGATCTTGACTTCAAATATTGAAAATACTACTCTCCTAAACTATATTCATAGCTTTAATGTATTTAAATTCTTTAATCATGTCTCCCCTTGCCATTCTTTCCTCAAATGTTAGGCGCCTGAACTCCTGATTTGTTTAAACCCTCAGACCTGTCACCTTTTTTGTTCTCCGACTCTGGACTCATTCTATCTTATCATTATTTATTTTTATTTTTTTGAGGTCTCAAGAAATAGACAATATTCTAAATGAGGTCTCACTAAAGATCTATATAGGTGAATCAGAACCTCCCTCCTCCTACAGGTGACTACTCTAGTGATCCATCCTCAAATTATATTCACTTCCTGACTGCTTGGCCACACTGTTTGCTCTTCTTGCAACCATCTGAAATAGGTACTCCCAAATCATGTTACTCTGTAGTTCTTGCCAATATATGTTCAGTTTTGGAATTAAATGTACCATTTATATGTTTGAAGATGTCATCAAGCTATGTAGTGGAATTAAGTTCTTAAAGTGGATATAAACCCACTCCCTTCATTTCTAAATTACTTCCATAGTGCTGATCTATAGGGATATACATGGCACCTGTATGTAGCTTTACCTGGTAAATATCTCCCCTTTAGCTGTTTGGAGCCCTGCAATACTCCAGATTCTGTGGGCAGGTCTGTTGTCCAAAGCTCAGTGGGTGGAGTCGTGATGTCAGTAGACTCCCCGCCAACCTCTACACTCCCCTTGGCCAGGCATCGATATTTCTTACATTGAACTTCTGCTGGTCTAGTGGATTATGCCCCATGATCACTAACATCCAGTCAAAACCCAGGAAAGTTACCACATGGCTTCAGCATGCCCAGTCATGCTGAGGTGTGAAGCAGCCAATCCTGGGAGAGCTGGAGAAGAGAGGAGGGGGGATGTGAAGAATGCCTCTCTCACACTCCTGCATGTGATAAGAATATTGCCCGTCACTCACAGCAAGGGGGAAGAAATGTACACCTATTTTTCTGTGGGTGTGTTTTTATCTTACCGAAGATGGATAAGAGGATTGCTCAGAGCTGGATTAACTCTTCGTGGTAAGATTGGGCACAGATGAAATGACATCCTCTGCTGTAACAGATAGGAGTCTTAATTAAAAATCTATTTTTGGGGTTTACATCCACTTTGAGGATCTGGGGGTATTGGTAGTTCATAGAACCAATAATAGCATGCAGTGCCAAACTGCAGTGTCTACTGCAGGCAAAACACTTTCTTGTATTAAAACAGGTAAAGAGTCCAGAGAGAGAGGGACACAATCCTCTTGTGCAAAGCATTAGTAAGACCTCATCTGGAACATACAGTTCTCTCTGAGGTACCAGTTCACAAAAAAAGATATTACGGAACTGGAGAAAGTGCAGAGAATGACAACCAAACTTATAAGAGGCATGGATGACTTCAGGGATGAGGCCAGAATTACTGAAACTATTTATTTTATTTATCTCTCGAGAAGAGGTGTTAACCACTTTCAGACCAGACCATTTTGCTGGCTTAAGACCAGACCACTTTTTGCGATTCGGCGCTGCGTCGCTTTAACTGACAATTGCGCAGTTGTGCGACTTGGCTCCCAAACAAAACTGGCATCCTTTTTTTCCCCACAAATAGAGCTTTCTTTTGGTGGTATTTGATCACCTCTGCAGTTTTTATTTTTTGCGCTATAAACAAAAATAGAGCGACAATTTTGAAATAAACGCATTATTTTTTCCTTTTTGTTATAATAAATATCCCCCAAAAATATATAAAAAAAATTTTTTTCCCTCAGTTTAGGCCGATACGTATTCTTCTACATATTTTTGGTAAAAAAATAAAAATAAAAAAATCGCAATAAGCGATTATTGATTGGTTTGCGCAAAAGTTACAGCGTTTACAAAATAGGGGACAGTTTTATGGCATTTTTATTATTATTTTTTTACTAGTAATGGCAGCAATCAGTGCTTTTTATTGTGACTGCAACATTGTGGCGCACACTTCGAACATTTTTGAACACATTTTTGGGACCATTGTCATTTATACAGCAATCAATGCTATACAAATGCATTGATTCCTGGGTAAATGACACTGGCAGTGAAGGGGTTAACCAGGGGGTGACAGTGTAGGGGTTAAGTGTTCCTAGGGGCGTGTTACTAACTGTGGGGGGCTGGGATTTGTGTTAGTGAACACTGATCTCTGCTCCAATCACATGGAGCAGAAATCAGCGTCACTTGTTGCTAGGCAGAAGTTCAGCTACCCCGTGAGACGATCGCGGGTATCCCCGTGGCAATCGAGTCCGCGGGACCCGCGACTGGAGTCACTGGGGTCCTGACTGGCACGCGAGCATGCCACTGGCGGCGCGCACGCGATGGCAGGGCGGCATTTTAAAATGGACGTACCTGTACGCCAATATGCCTGCCCGTGCCATTCTGCCGACGTACATCGGCGTGCTCCGGTGGGGAAGTGGTTAAAGTGTGATATCATCACTATGAATACATATAGTATCTCACAAAAGTGAGTACATCGCTCACATTTTTGTAAATATTTTATTATATCTTTCCATGTGACAACACAAATGACACATTGATACAATGTAAAGTAGTAAGTGTACAGCTTGTATAACAGTGTACATTTGTTGTCCCCTCAAAATAACTCAACACACTTACCATTAATGTCTAAACCACTGGCAACAAAAGTGAGTACACCCCTAAGTGAAAATGTTAAAATTGGGCCCAAAGTGTCAATATTTTGTGTGGCCACCATTATTTTCCAGCACTGCCTTAACCCTCTTTGGCATGGAGTTCACCAGAGCTTTACAGGTTGCCACATGAGTCTTCTTCTACTCCTCCATGATGACATCACAGAGCTGGTGGATGTTTGAGACCTTGCGCTCCTCCACCTTCTGTTTGAGGATGCCCCACAGATGCTTAATAGGGTTTAGGTCTGGAGACATGCTTGACAAGTCCATTCCCTTTACCCTCAGCTTCTTAAGCAAGGCAGTGGTCCTCCTGGAGGTGTGTTTGGGGTCGTTATGTTGGAATACTGCCCTGCGGCCTAATCTCTGAAGGGAGAGGATCATGCTCTGCTTCAGTATGTCACAGTACATGTTGGCATTTATGGTTCCCTCAATGAACTGTGGCTCCCCAGTGCTGTCAGCACTCATCGAGCACCAGAACATGACATTCCCATCACCATTCTTGACTGTAGGAAAGACACACTTGTCTTTGTACGTCTCACCTGGTTGCCGCCATACACGATTGAAACCTTCTGAACCAAATAAGTTTATCTTGGTCTCATCAGATCACAGTACATGGTTCCAGTAATCCATGTCCTTGGTCTGCTTGTCTTCAGCAAACTGCAAGCCTTCTTGTGCATTATCTTTAGAAGAGGCTTCCATCTGGGATGACAGCCATGCAGACCAATTTGATGCAGTGTGCGTTGTATGGTCTAAGCGCTGACAAGCTGACCCCCCCACCTCTTCAACCTTTGAAACAATGCTGGCAGCACTCATACGTCTATTTCCCAAAGTCAACCTCTGGATATGACACTGAGCACGTGCTCTCAACTTCTTTGGTCGACCATGGAAAAGCCTGTTCTGAGAGGAACCTGTCCTGTTAAATCACTTTATGGTCTTGGCCACCGTGCTGCAGCTCAGTTTCAGGGTCTTGGCAATCTTCTTTTAGCCTAGGTCCTCTTTATGTAGAGCAACAATTCTTTTTTTCCTCAGAGTTCTTTGCCATGAGGCACCATGTTGAACTTCCAGTGACCAATATGAGAGAGTGAGAGGGATAACACCAAATTTAACACGCCTGCTCCCCAATCACACCTGAGACCTTGTAACATTAATGAGTCACATGACACCAGAGGAGGGAAAATGGCCGATTAAGCCCAATTTTGGACAGTTTCACTTAGAGGTGTACTCACTTTTGTTGCCAGCAGTTTAGACATTAATGGCTGTTTGTTGAGTTATTTTGAGGGAACAGCATATTTACACTGTTATACAAGCTGTACACTCACTACTTTACATTGTGGCAAAGTGTCATTTCTTCAGTGCTGTCACATGAAAATATATAATAAATTATTCAAAAAATGTGAGGGGTGTACTCACTTTTGTGAGATACTGTATATTGTCCAAATGGTGAACTAAGTGTAAAATTAGTCACTTTAAAGTAACTTCAAAGGAGAGGGAACTCTTTGCATCTGGAGGAGAATTTCTGCTTACGGAAATGCTTCTTTATAGTAATAGCTGTGAAAATGTAAAATATACTCCCTCATAAACTTGTTCTAGCCAGTTCAGCTATTGTTTTAAAAAAAATGGATGCATTTCTAAATGCACAGCATATAGCTTGATATTAACATTTACAGTATAAATAATAACAACAGAGATTTGTTGAACCAGGAAATATCTATTTCCTTAAAGAGATCAGGAAATCATTTTTTTCCTGTTGGGATAAACTGGACCATGTTGTATAAGGGTTTTCTGTAAGGCTGCACCGCTACTGATACTAGGCATTTTCTGTCTCGGTTCTTTCACCTATCAGTGGGATTTCCCTGCTAACAACTGAAACGTAAAGAAAAAAATTATGGCAATTTTTGGTTAAGGAGTGGGGCCACCATGTCCTTAACATCCAATGACATTTCATCTGTCCATGGAATTCCCCTCCCACCTTCTCTTCCCCTCCTGACAGCTGTCACCCTCCAGTCCTGAAGGACAAAGAGAGCAGCACCATCTAAGTGAAGTATGACCACAATTTAATGTACAAAATGTAAGATGATGAATGTGGTGTTCATCCGCTCTACTCTTGGGTGGTAGCTGCTGGTGTGTCAGTGGGCAGTGGTTCGAGGGCGCTGGTAGCTCCCAGCACATCCTGGTAAACTCAAAGACACACGGGTGCACTGATGATGTTACTTCTGGGTAAGTCATCGGTGCCCCAGAGTGTCTCTGAATTTATCAGGAAACGTTGGCAGCCACCAGCGCCTCTGGCCTCTTGCGGTCATACTGCACTTGGATGGTGCTGCTCTCTATGCCTCACAGAGTCCCTTCTAGCTCCCCCACCCTGCCCTCATTTACCCTTCTACCCTCCCACCCTGTCCTCACCCTCCTAACACCCCCCCCCCCCCTCAGCTCCTAAACGACCCATCTACCTACTCTTCCTAGGTGATCGGTATTGGTATCGACAAATGCTTAAAAAAAGCATCAGTACTCAGTTTAAAAAAAAAATGGCATTGGTGCATCAGTTCTATAGATGTAGGTTTTTCATTTATATAATCAGTTTTTAAATGGGGTGAACTTGATTTACTTGTTTTCACCTATGCAACTATGATATAGTAACATACCTGCATAGCCAGGCCCTGGAAGAGTGCCCTTGTAATGTTAAGCAGATTGTGGGAACCTGACACTTTTGCATACATGTCCTTGATGCCAATCAGTTTGCAGATAGTGATGATTGCTCTATGGCAATGGAGACCATAACCTAAGAAAACATACACAAAACATGATACAGTTTCCTCAAATCTAAAAAGGCAGATGCATATATAAATAAATAACATTTAAATTGTTAGGTGATCCTAGTACAAACAAGACCATTCACCATGTGAAAAAAGCCCAAAAGCACAAATTGTTAACCATCCTAACTGAACATTTTAAGGCTGCATTCACCCCTGAGTATATTGCTTTAAGGTGGGGTTTTGCCTGATTTTGTTCAGGTCAAACAGTGACCAATGTAAAAAGCAGAAAAACGCCCAAAGCTGTCCGAATTGATCTACAAAACAAACAGAACTTTTTTGAGCTTCAGGCGACATGGAGTGGAGATGTGAACCATCTCCATAGAGAATAATTGATTTTTTTTCCCAGCGTTTTGGAGCTTTAGGCTTCAAGCTACAAAACGATGAGATGTGAATGGGGCCTCGCTGTGTACTTCAGAGAGTGTCTCTTAAGTATCTTAAGGCCGCGTACACACGGGCGGACTGTTCGCTCAACTTTGTCCGCTGAACAGTGTTTCAGCGGACAGTCCGCCCGTGTGTGGGCTTTCAGCGGACAGTTTCAGCGGACAGTTTGACGGACAAAGTCTTTCGGAAATTCCGAAAAACTGTCCGCTGAAACTTTGTTTGAGCGAACAGTCCGCCCGTGTGTAGGCTACTTTCGAAATGAGCAAACTGTTCCCGCTCGGAGGAAAGTCTGCTCATTTCGAGCGCATGTCAAGGTAGGCGGGGCCCGCGACGGAGACGTCGCGGGCTCCGCCGCCTGGAATGGACTTAAAGGGGAACCCCAACGCCAAAAAAAATCGGCGTGGGGGCCCCCCCAAAGTCCACAACAGACCCTTGTCCGAGCACGCTACCCGGCCGGCCAGGAAAGGGGGGCGAGCGAGCGCGCCCCCCCTCCTGAGCCGTCCAAGGCCGCGTGCCCTCAACATGGGGGGTGCCTTGGGGAAGGGGGGGCCGCGCGGCCCCCCCACCCCAAAGGACCTTGTCCCCATGTTGATGAGGACAAGGGCCTCTTCCCGACAACCCTGGCCGTTGGTTGTCGGGGTCTGCGGGCGGGGGGCTTATCGGAATCCGGGAGCCCCCTTTAATAAGGGGGCCCCCGGATACCGGCCCCCCACCCTATGTGAATGAGTATGGGGTACAATGTACCCCTACCCATTCACCTGTAAAATAAAAGTACCCAAAAAAAAAACACAATACACGAGAAAAAATATTTTATTGCACAGCTCCGGGGGGTCTTCTCGCCGGACTCCTCCGCTATCTTCGTGTAGCTCTTTTGCTAGCGGAGGAGTCCGGCTTTCTTCCTCCCCGCCGCCGGCCTCTTCTCCCGACTTCGGGGGTCTTGTCCCCCTCTTCGGTTCTTCTGCCGGGCCACCGCGCCTTCTTGTAGCTCTTTTGCAGGCGGTGGCCCGGTCTTCTGTCGCCGCTGTCGCCGTCGCCGCCTTCCGTTCTTCTTCTTCTTCTTGTTCTTCTTCTCCAGGAGATGTTGACACGACGCTCTCTCCGGCCGGAATGCCAGAGCCGCCCTGCGCTGCCACTTATATAGTGACAATGGGGCGGTGTCACATGGTATATGTCACATGGGTTGGTCACATGGGTTGATGTCACATGGTGACCCCGCCCCCTTACGATGTCATAGTCCCCATGTGACATCAACCCATGTGACCAACCCATGTGACATATACCATGTGACACCGCCCCATTGGCACTATATAAGTGGCAGCACAGCGCGGCTCTGGCATTCCGGCCGGAGAGAGCGACGTGTCAACATCTCCTGGAGAAGAAGAAGAAGAACAAGAAGAAGAAGAAGAACGGAAGGCGGCGACAGAAGACCTTGCCACCGCCTCTAAAAGAGCTAGAAGAAGGCGCGGTGGCCCGGCAGAAGAACCGAAGAGGGGGACAAGACCCCCGAAGTCGGAAGAAGAGGCCGGCGGCGGGGAGGAAGAAAGCCGGACTCCTCCGCTAGCAAAAGAGCTACAAGAAGATAGCGGAGGAGTCCGGAGAAGACCCCCGAAGACGGAAGACCCCCGGAGCTGTGCAATAAAATATTTTTTCTCGTGTGTTGTGTTTTTTTTTTGGGTACTTTTATTTTACAGGTGAATGGGTAGGGGTACATTGTACCCCATACTCATTCACATAGGGTGGGGGGCCGGTATCCGGGGGCCCCCTTATTAAAGGGGGCTCCCGGATTCCGATAAGCCCCCCGCCCGCAGACCCCGACAACCAACGGCCAGGGTTGTCGGGAAGAGGCCCTTGTCCTCATCAACATGGGGACAAGGTGCTTTGGGGTGGGGGGGGCCGCGCGGCCCCCCCTTCCCCAAGGCACCCCCCATGTTGAGGGCACGCGGCCTGGTACGGCTCAGGGGGGGGGCGCGCTCGCTCGCCCCCCCTTTCCTGGCCGGCCGGGTAGCGTGCTCGGACAAGGGTCTGTTGTGGACTTTGGGGGAACCCCCACGCTGATTTTTTTCGGCGTTGGGTGTCCCTTTAAGTCCATTCCAGGCGGCGGTGCCCGCGACGTCTCCTTCGCGGGCCCCGCCTACCTGTACATGCGCTCGAAATGGGCGGACTTGCCTCCGCCTTACGTGGGCGAGTCCGTTCATTTCAAAAGTTGAGCGAACTGTTTGGCAAACAGTTCGCTGAAACAGTCCGCTCGTGTGTGGGCAAGTCCGCTCATGCAAATTTTGAGCGGACTGTTGCGGCAACTGTTTGACGAACAAAGTTTCAGCGAACAGTCCCCGCGTGTGTACGCGGCCTCAGTTGTCCAGCATCTCCAAACTTTTGGATAGAGTCAGGAAAGGTTGGGATGTCTATTGGGTTTTTACTGCTATTCAGGGCTCTATTAAAGAGATTTCCCCTCACTTCTTGCCAATGGTTCCACTGACAGGAAGAGACGGGAATCTTCATCAACACATAAAAAATCTGGAGTACATATGTCAAACACTCACCAAGCCATTTCATGTGGCCTTCACACTTCTCCTGCAGCTGCGACACCCCTCCTCATCTCCGCCCCACCTTGTCTTAGAAGTTGGCAGCAGACAGTATGACAGAACTCCTCCACCAGATCCTGTCCTCCGCGCAGCCACAACACCCCCTCTTCTCCTCCTCCCCTGGTCTCAGTATTCAGCAGACTCCAGCAGCTGACTCTAGCCCTCCTCTGGTCCTCCTTCCGACCCTGCACTTTTTTCTTCACAGCTCTTACCCCAGCTTCTTCCCAGCAAAAGCACTGTGATGTAAGGGATGGTGGGGGACTCTTGGCTTCTGATGGTTTGGGGCTCTTGACATCTGATGTAAGGAGAGGTGGGGGCTCTGGACATCTAGTCTTAGAGATACAACTGGGCCTTTGAGGGAAACCATAATGCTGATGTGGCCCCTGATGAAATTTGATGAGTGAGTTTGACACCCCTACTCAAGAGAAAGGTTAGAACTCCTATCAGCTTTTTACAGGTATTGAAATTTCTCTTCCGGTTTCAGATTTTTCCTTACAGCCTGTCTGGCAAAACCATTATCTCCAGAAGAGAGAGTGACAGAAAATCTCCTAAATGGGACCCCTGATAGCCGTAAAAAACAAACAGGGATTCTAATCCTTCCTGACTCTATCCAAAACTAAAAAAAATGTCTGGCTGGAAAAAGATCAAGAACATTTCAATCAGAAATTCACTAATAGCCATATAAAAAGTGGAAAATCATTATAATCACATCAATTAGTTGCTATGATGTGTTCTGCTTTTGTTTTTCAGGGGCTAAAATTTGATTGGTTTTAGGTTACTTCTCAATTTTGCTCTGCACTGCTATCTATAAATGATCCTCAGTGGAATCAATACCACTCATCCTTCGTAAACAAACAATTCTGATATTTATGGGACTTACCTAGAGGAGCAAGAGTTATCACCGATAAATACAGTCATTTCAACGGCTTTGATGTTTGTAATTTACTTTGATATTTTCTGGCTTTCCAAAATAACATGTTATTACGGCAAAAAAAAAAAAAACCCAAACAAAACACAGACCCAGAGCGTTCTGCAGTTTTTACAGCATTTGATACCTTGTCACTAAACCTGTAACCAGTGCCGGGTAAATGAGAGTGCCTGCCCCTTGTTTTTTTTCACTGTGGCAGCACAAATGATCTTACAGATTTTACGTCTAGAAGAGCAATGTTGGCATTAAATTATAGTTCAAATTGCAAGAACACAGAGTTCCCAACAGCTCACCAAAAAAAGGAAAAAACAAAAAAATAACCTACAGGAACGATTTAAAGAAAGGAAATTGGAGTCCAGTGAACTAAATTAAACATTTCAGCCATCTAGTAAATTAAAGTGTGATGAATAGCCTTTTAAAGATCATTCAAATGAAAATGTGTACCGAGTTTGTTCTCCTTGCTGCAGCAGGGAAATCAATATATTCTTCACCAGTAAAAATGACTTGTGGTACTTCTAGTTTGTTTTTCAATTATAGTTTAGAAGAAAAAGAAGAATATTAGTGCAGGATAGCGTGCCCTGCTATAATAGAATTTTTCCTGTTATGACAGGCAGAATTGCTTTACAGGCCAATGCTCTTTATCCACAAGATTAGCATTTTACTCTATCACTATATTGTGATCAACACAAATTTTACTCAGGTTACCAGTTGCATAAAATTAAACTGGATATTACTAGTTGAAAAAAGTGAGATTTCTGACCGGCAGCCCACCAGATTTGTCCTTTAAAGCTGACCCCTCCCATTGAGAGATCGAAGATGGAATCTTAAGGGTGGATAGAGCCTTTATCAGTTATAAAATAGTTAATAAATAAGTAGGGTTATAAGATGCTATAAGCATAAGTATGCATATAATTTGCAGTAAGGGCTAGTATACACTTACTTCCAAAACATGGCTTTGGGCACGCTTTGTTAAAGCTCTCTGAACGCCAGTCAAAGCCCCGTCATGAAATAAAATGGTTAGCTTACATTCCTTTTTACACCTTGTTTTTGCTTCGATGAGGCTTTGGTGGGACTTCAAGCAAGCTTTGCCATAGACTTCTATGGAGGCTTTGAAGACGCTTTGAAGTACTACTAATGCTACATGGGGTATAATTTTTTAAGCAAAGCCGAGGTAAAACAAAAGCAAGGTGTAAACAGGACTGTAAGCTAACCATTTTATTTAGTGACATGGGCTTTGACTGGCGTTCAGAGAGCTTTAACAAAGCCTGTCTGAAGCCTTATTTTGAAGCAAGTGTAAATTAGCCGTTAATGTGTGTTGAAGCCGAAGCAAGTGTAAATGAGCCCTAACAGTTGGGAGCTTGATATTTTATATAGAGTAACAAAGGGAGAGGGAAGAGAAATGGAGAAAGAAAAATGGACTAGGTGCCTATAGGACCAGATGCAATAATAAACATAGATTAGTGATATACAGTTCTGCTCATAAGTTTACATACCCTGGCAGAATTTATGATTTCTTGGCCATTTTTCAGAGAATATGAATGATAACACAAAAACTTTTCTTTCCCTAATGTTTAGTGTTTGGTTGAAGACATTTATTATCAATCAACTGTTTACTCTTTTTAAATCATGACAACAGAATCTACCCAAATGACCCGGAACAAACGTTTACATATCCCCCCCCCCCCCTTCATCAACATCAATGACAGCTTGAAGTCTTTTGTGGTATTTTTGGATGAGGCTCTATCTTCTTAGATGGTAAAGATACCCATTCCTCTTGGCAAAAAGCCTCCAAGTCCTGTAAATTCTTGGGCTGTCTTGCATAAACTGCACGTTTGAGATCTCCCCAGAGTGGCTCAATGATATTGAGGTTAGGAGACTGAGATGGCCACTCCAGAACCTTCACTTTATTCTGCTGTAGCCATGACAGGTCTACTTGGCCTGGCGTTTTGGATCATTGTCATGTTGGAATGTTCAAGTATGTCCTATGCGCATCTTCCTGGCTGATGAATGCAAATGTTCCTCCAGTATTTTTTGATAACATACTGCATTCATCTTGCCCACAATTTTGACCAAATTAACTATGCCTTTGTAGCTAACACAGCCCCAAAACATCAACGACCCACCTCCGTACCTTCATCATAGGCCTTGTTGACTCCTATCCAAATGTAGCGTTTATGATTGTGGCCAAAAAGCTAAATTTTGGTCTCATCACTCCAAATGACTTAGTGCCAGAAGATTTGAGGCCTGTCTCTGTACTTTTTGGTGTATTGTAAGCAGGATACTTTGCGGCATTTGAGTAGTAATAGCTTTCTTCTGGCGACTCGACCATGCAGCCCATCTTTCTTCAAGTGCCTCCTTATTGTGCATCTTGAAACAGCCACGTTTTCAGAGAGTCCTGTATTTCACCTGAAGTTATTTGTAGGTTTTTCTTTGCATCCCAAACTATTTTCCTGGCAGTTGTGGCTGAAAATTTAGTTTGCCTACCTGACCATGGTTTGGTTTCAACAGAACCCCTAATTTTCCACTTCTTGATTAGAGTTTGAACACTGCCGATTGGGATTCTCAATTCCTTGGATATCTTTTTATATTCCTTTCCAGTTGTATACCGTTCAACTACCGTTTCCTGTAGATCCTTTGACAATTTGTTTGCTTTCCCTATGACTCAGAATCTAGAAACGTCAGTGCAGCACTGGATGAAAGATGCAAGGGTCTGTTAGGAGTCCAGAAACTCACTGACCTTTTATACACACACACTACTTACAAGCAAACAGATTACAGGTTAAGATGGTTACTTTAATTGCCATTCAAACCACCTTGTGTCAACTTATGTCATGTTATTTGGCCAAAATCACCAGGGTATGTAAACTTTTCAGGGATCAGGGTCATTTGGGTAGTTTCTGTCATCATTATGATTTAAAAGGAGTAAACACAGTCGACTGATAATAAATGGCTTCAGCCAAACACTAACCATGAGTGAAAAATGTTTTTGTGTTATCATTCATATTCTCTGAAAAATGTCCAAGAGATCAGAATTTCTGCCAGGGTATGTAAACTTATGAGCAAAACTGCATATGTATTTGTGTACTTAATAGGAACAACATGCTGGGCTCATTTCTTCTACTTTTATTTTTTTGTAAATTGAATTTTAATGTATTTTTGATTTTTAAGACTTGTAATTGAAAAAAATAATGTTTTTAATAAACAGAGGAATTGAAAAAAAAAAGGTTCCCCCATCGCCAACTAATCAGTGAGTTAGTTTGGAAAAAAAATGCCATAAATACTCACCTAATCTTGTAATCATGATGCTCCAAATCTTGAGTCCTCTTTCTTTCTCCTTGCTGAGGAGGAGAGGTCCTTCTTTGGGGGTCCAAGCCACTCCCTGGTGATGTGTACACTTCCTATTGGTTCCCCAGTAGCAGAGAAATTACGTCAGGAAGAGGTGACCAGTTGATAGGCATAGATTGGATCTCGGTCATACATTTTGGAAGCAGCGCCAGTGAGAGACATAGATGGTGGACTGAGGTGAATATTATAATGACTTATTATGTTGTCCATTTTTGAAATAGAGCAAAGCCATGATTGTAACGCATATTGCATTTTTGACATGTCTTCAATGTGTTTTTGGAATCTGACTCCCAGCATGCATCTGTGAAACCTGGACATGTGACTCAAAAAATGAACCAAACCTGCACCATGGGTGTGTTTTTTTATGCATTTTCATTTATTTGAATGGGGAGATGTGCTTTTGGTGCACTTTTTGAACATACACCAAAAATGAAGAATGCAAGACTTTTAAAAAATGTACTGCACCAGCAGCGCATTGGTTTGAAGAGTTCCAAAGGATTTAAAGAGATACATTTTCCATGCATTTTTGTTCTGCTTTTTAAATACCAAAAGCACATTAAAAACAAATCGGCGCTAAGGGCTGGTCATACAGGCATCTCAAATTTCTAATGACAGCCCCACGGTGTGAGACAATGGATAGTCTTGCAATGCACTGATAAAAAGTACTGCATGCACCACACCTCAACACAGTGGTGTGAACCGGGCATATAGGAGACGGTGCATTTTGCCTTGTTCATGCGGTGGAATAGCGGCCCAATGCAACCCCACCGCATCTGATGTGACTCTACCCAAAGTGTTAGGTCTTATATTTAGGTACTCGTTTCACACTTTGGGGAATTTTGCCATTTCAATATGATTTCAGCCCTGAAAGCTGAACACCCAAAACCGATAACTGTGGGCCTTCTATAAAAACAAGAAAATAACAAAATTATGATTCTTAAAAAAAAATAAAAAAATAAAAATCACTTACCTGAGTTTTGTTTCTTTATTTTGATTGTTGTTCTCTTAAATTTTGTTGTGATGTCATGAAATACTAAAAAAAAATAAAAATAAAAAAAACATAAAAGGGAAATTGTTGTTAAATCTTATTACCACCATACAAAAGGAAACGTTTTGGACAATATGCCCTAGTAATGAAATTACTTCAGCAAGAAATACAAAAAACATTATGTTCTAAACGAAAATTTCACATGCCATTGTAAACTTGAAGACTAAATATATTTATGGTACCTACAGGCATAAAATGCCACTTACCTGGTCTTGCTGTTTTTTGGGCCACAATCTCATATTTAAGTGTACCTGCAAGACATGGTTTGCCCTACTCCATTCTGGAGGTTCTGCAAGTGCCTTTGCCTTACCTCTGAATTGGCATCACAAAGAAAGCTTGTATACACCAAGAGTTCACATTTATGGCATCACTGGCAGATGTAGAGTACACACGTAAAGAATATCAGATGAATGATTGTCGCCTTTTTTTTTCTGCATGCCAATCTCATACTAAAAACCAATAAGTTACTAAAGTTACGAAAATTCTTGTACAACAGAATACAACTTTGGAAGTGATGTATTGTATTGTATTCTTACATTTCCAAGCATACGTAGTTTTGGTCAAACATTTTTTTCCGTAGAAATACTATACTAATTACATGAAAATCATTAGTTCTGGTATCATACAAGAACATTTTTCGTGCCTGTCCCTTCGGATATTTTCGTATGAACTGTTGTGATTGGCTCTCGAAAGCTGTGTACGAAAGATCAGATTATTGGATGATTGCTCCAAAAGCTGTATATTTCACTAGATTTTCTTATCGTGTGTACTAGGCATAAGTCTGGCTGCCCCAGCTGTAAACTAACCCAAAAAAATCAAAACCATAAACCTAAATCCCCATTTTTCCCTATTTTAAAGAAAGTATTCATTTCTGCAATTTTTACAAAAGCCAGTCATAGTTTCCTAAGGAACGTTTAACAATTAGGATCAATCATCTAATAACTTTTACCTCGTCTAATGTATAAAGGGGAAAATGACTTCATTTTTAGAATAGCTTACCAGAAACATATGCCTAAAAGAATAAGTGCACTCTAGGATTATAGACTCTCCCCTCACCCTCTCTGTAAATTGCTGAAAGCTGAAAAACATCACAGCACTAATCCTTGAGGGCCCTTCACACTTTGTGTGCATTACCTGGTCCATTTTCATGTGGTAAGGCAGTGCATATATTTTGAATAGACTAGCAGCACATTTTTATGCACTGGCAGCATTTCTGGCAACCAACCAAAATGTGAGTTGTAGTTGGCTTTACTATAGCTGCTTTTGCAACTGTGGAGGTACACCATTCTAAATGAATAGCACCACAAAGCAATACACAGTGTCATGTGTTGTTGTAATGCTTGTTGCCACACATGAATAGGTGTGAACCCTGTCTAATTATATTTGTTGATGCATAAAACATTGGATAAACAAAGTATATTGCCAAGGCAGCCAGGTACCCCTATAATTTTTGCAGAACATGTGAGAAAAGTAAGCAGGAATCATTGCTACTAGTGATTTTGCTTCTTTCTTTTTACAAAACTGTAGGTAACATTCAGACAGCTTTTGTAAAAAAAGCTCATAGTTCTGTCCCTTTGGATGAAACGCATCAGCGGGATAATTGGCACTGAAGTCACGCTCGTGTGCGATTCTGGGTCGCCAGCAGCTTTATATGTGAGTTTTTTTGTACTTTTTGATTTGTCTTTATGTGGCTTTTATCTATAAATTACAACTTACTACACTATGAGATTCCCCCTGGGCAGGCTTATTTATCCTCAGCTGGATTTTGGCCACTACTGCCTTCAGGATTCATCTACTGGGATAACCCCAGAAGGATCTTCATAGATGCATAAAACTTCCATGCTGCTGTAATGACAGCCATTTAGTCCGGCAAAATTGCATTTTACTTGATGGTGGTGGTTTACTCGTTTTGGACACTACTGCTGTACATTTTGCACTGGAACAGTGGTCTTAGTTGCAGGTTGCTTTCAGATTCATTTGGATTGTTCTTTGATTTTATTTTGGACTATTTTCTGTATTTTTTTTGTCAATGCAGCTTACAACTGATTTTTGTTTTTTTCATAGTTTGGGCGCGACGCCTTTTTTACAGCTTACAATATAAGTTGGATATACTACTTATGTGGCTAGCTACCTCAAATAATATATTTTTGACACATAGTGCAGCATTGTTTTTATTACATTCAGACAGCTGCAGAACAAGGAAGAGTGCTTTGGAGCAGGACTGATAGCTTCTTCAGTGTTGCTATATAAAATCTGCTGTATACAATAAATAATGAAGGCCATCTTGTGAGTGTAACAAGAAGCAAAGTCACCTAATTATTTACTAGCAGTAAAAGACATCTACTGCCAATATATATAGCTGTGCTACAATCAAGTGTCAGTGACTGGGGATAAATGACAGGGAAGGTGTTGGCTTTGGATAGGTAGTGATTATTTGCTACAAACTGGACTGACAAGTTTCTCTAAGTCACATTAATCCCCCTCAGTGGGTGTTATCAATTGCTAAACACTACAGCAAATCTTCTGTAAAATAATAAAGGATAGAATAGGACCCAGGGGAAGAAATAGATTAATATAGAATGTGGCCCTAAGCCAGGTAGACAAGCTGGGTGCTAAAATTACCACAAGAATGTGTTTACCTGCATTTCTAGTTTTTATTCAGCACCTTCCCCTCCCAACTGGTGCAGAGAAAATTTTCTACTATTTACTTCTTTTGCAGAGCTCTGCATTTGATCAGAACGCTACAAATTACAGCAGAAGTCACTGTTACGTGTGGGCTCAAACTCTAATAGAGGTGTGCATCTAGCCTATATAAACTGAAGGGGTACCGGCTTGGGGAGCAAATGCCACCATGTCCTGGCACAGTCTGCCCCTGCAAACATGCATTTGTTTATTAATTATAACAATGAGTAAGTAAAGGTAATGATAACATTAACATAAAACACCACACAAACACACATTTTTTTCAAAACTTACCGGTATGATTGTTGTATCGTTCTATGTAATGCAAATAATGGACCGCCCTGCTCTTTGCCTGTGTGAAAAAAGTATTACAAGTTCAAGATTAAAATACACATACATTTGAAGCAGAGAAGTTAGCAGGATATACTGCATTGCATGCCAACCAGGGACAATGAAGTGAGAAATCTGCAGAGGCAGCGACATGCAGTGCAAAATAACAGCAGTATAAGAGCTGAGACAAAATTGCAATCAACAATGTGCATAAGGGAGGTACAAACAGCAATTGGCTACTTCTGATTGCTTGACAAGGATTACCACACTTATAAGTTCTTTAGTTTACTGAAAAAAAGTCCACATCATCATACCCTGGTAAAGTGGTCCTTCAACTATGGCCCATTGCTTTCTGATTGCTGGCACCTGTGAGACATCACCGCATTGAGGGCCTTCTCAGTGTAGGCTAAAGCCTGTGTGCAGAGTGGCAGTGGACGCTGGGACTCTAACCACTGAGCACAAGTTCTGGGGGGAGCATACCAATGATATAGTTCTATTCTCCCCATTGACACCAACAATTGGGAACTATACCTCCTCCCACTGACATCAACAATCAAGAACTAATGGAAGACAGAAGGGGCGCCAGACTAAGTGCAGCAGTTAAAAAGTATGGGATTCATTGAAGCACAGTAAAATTGGCAACTCACATTTAAGTCGATGAAAATGAGCATGTCAATAGATAATACAGATAGAATCAAAAGGTATCCCCGGGATGGTGACAATGGTATCCTGCGAGGAGATGGTAGGATGGCCTGGACCGGAGTGAAAGCAGTCGGCTGTGGTGGAACCAGCGTGGAACGCAAATGGCACAGATACTGGAACCAACATCAGCTTCACTCTTAAGGGTGCTCAGTATTTATTATCCACATGTCAATTGCTTGACATATTCCACATGGACTTTTCTGCACTTTAAAAGAACTTTTATGGACCAGTGGCCTTTGGCTTAGTTCTCCAGCACCAGGTCCCATTGTGTTTTTAACAATCAGGAATTATAACTTCTCCAACTGACACCAGTGATGGGGAAATATTCCTCTTATTATTATTAATTAAGGTACTTATACAGTGCCGTCAATTTACACAGCACTTTACATATACATTGTACATTCACATCAGTCCCTACCCTCAAGGAGCTTACTACTAATCTAAGGTCCCTAACTCACATTCATATACTAGGGCCAATTTAGACAAAAGCCAATTTTACCTACCAGTATGTCTTTGGAGTGTTGGAGGAAACCAGAGTACCTGGAGGAAACCCACGCAGGCACAGGGAGAACATGCAAACTTCAGGCAGGTAGTGTCTTGGTTAGGATTTGAACCAGCGACCCTTTTTACTGCTAGGCAAGAGTGCTACCCACTTCACCACTGTGCCGCCTTCTCAATGACTTCAACACTGGGATACTACTCCTCCACTAACATTAGCAACGAGGCACTATTATGTCTCCAGCTGGGGCATTTTGTTTACTCCTAATGATGCTGTGGCATTCCTCCTACTACTACCACTGGGGCATTCTTCCTACCACTAACCCTGGGGCATTGTTCCTACCACTGCTGTTGGGGGAATTCTTCCTACCACTGACCCCAGGGCCCTTTCTTTATAGTAATAATAAAATAAAAAAATGCTTTTATTTAGGTCATATAAGCAACCTTAATGCCATATAGGCTAATATATGCTAAGGTAAGCATCACAAATAAATCTTGTTTACAAGGAATGACAACAAAGTCTTACTTTTCTTAGTGCTATGGCTCTGTCGTTGGCTTTTCCAATGGCAAAACCTGCAAAGAGAAAGAAAACAGTGCATTACATGTCTAAACAACCACCCCTTTGTAACCTCCTGTTTGCATTTTGACCAAGGTTCATTTTTTTTCTTGTAGAATGGGGTTTTGGGTAGGTATATTGTAATAGTCAGATTTATAGCTGTTTAAAGGACTGGTATTTAGTTGTAGGCAACTGATCCGGGGATGATACCAACCTCATAGGCTTTCTCAAATTCTCATGCATTTTGGGCTTGACAAGTAACAAGCAAAAATCTGCTGCCCTAAACATTTCAGTTTCCAAACAGCTCCTATCCTCCACAAAGATCAATGTTTCCATAAATTAATCTCCACCCGTAATCCATAGCTCCTCCCCTGGTCTCGACAACCTTCATGCTTTTTCCTGGTGGACCTCATAGTTCCAAAATTATATCAAACCACTCATCTCCAAAGGCTTAGCTTTCGATAGTTAAAAGACCAATACCACATACCCAATATGGAAAACTTTAGATACCTCCAATTGAAACACCAGATAACCAAACTCAATAAACTTAACTTCCACCACTTTCCCCCTTCAAGAATACCTTTGTACAAGCTCCCATAGCTTGTGAAATCGTGTCTTCAATTTATCAGATGTTCACCGCAACTAACTTTGTAACCCTGCAAGCCTACGTGCAGAAATAGGAAATAGATTTGGCCACATCAAAGGCACAAGAGGAATAGGAAACCATGTATGTGGACTGCTGTCTCTAAATGTTCAACGTGCTAACTGTAATCAGCTTGCAAAGTTTTAATGCTTTGGTGCCAAGTGCCTATGAGAATTTCCCTTGCGATCCCCTCCTAGGCTAAAACAGGTTTCAATAATGTCTCTGCCCACAAATAACTTGACTTGCCCCTAAACCAAGTCTCACTCATGGTCTATAACTAAGACTTAAAAATTGTTACCATATATTTTTATTGCTGCTAAACAAGCAGACGGACTGAACAGCATAAAGATAAATTAAAATCCACCAGTATCCCAGGGATACTCACACAAAGTTCATATGCCTCTGGCAATCATGAATTGCATATGCTCATCTACAAATGGAAATAGGATTCTAAACCAAGTTAAAGTGGTTTTAAGGGCAGAAGTTTTTTTTCTTTTGTATCTTATTGCATTGTATGCATTAAGATTAAAAAAAAAAAAACATTCTCTGCGTAGCAGCCCCCCCCCCCATACTAACCTGAGCCCCATCTTTATCCAGAGATGTTGCAGGAGAGACTCGGCTGCCTGGGACCCTACCTTCTCATTGGCTAAGACAGTAGCAGAGAGCCATTGCTGTCAAAGTCAGTGAGTCAATGAGAAGAGAGAGGGCTCAATGAAACAAAAAAAAGCTGCTCCAGGTGAGCGAGTCTCTAGGCAATTCCCACAAACTAGTCAGGTGCTAGCCCAGCTTGCATGCTGTGTATAATAAAGCAAATAATTCCGGATGGCTGCACTTCCAATAATCCTTTTTATTGAAGCTTTATATGACAAGTGGTTAACAGATGGAGCAGGGGACTAAGAGGTAGATGCATTTAGTCATTACCTATTGGAACTAGTCACCACAATCACCTATATACTGTCATATGAAGCTTCAATAAAAGGGATTATTGGAAGTGAAGCCATCTGGAATAATTTGCTTTATGAGGGGAGAGAGAGAGAGAGAGAGAGAGGAGGCAGAGGCTAATTGTGGCTTTTTTTCTGAATGGACGCACAAAGCAGCAGCTCAACTCTGGTGGCCCCATATCAAGCTGCTTGCTGTGGGGGCACTCAAAAGGAGGGAGGGGCCAGTAGCGCCAAAGAGGGACCTGAGAAGAGGAGGGCTGCTTGGTGTAAAACCACTGCACAGAACAAATAAGTATAAAACATTTGTTATTTTTAAACATTAAAAAAGGAGACTTTAGTATCACTTTAAATCTTGACTCCTGATAATTTTTTTGTATTGCAGGCTTACATGGGTCCAGCTTACCACAATTAAAGTGTCACTAAAGGCAATTTTTTTTTGGATAGAGTAGAGGAATTAGAACACCCATCAGTTTTTACTGTTGTCTTTGTTGGGGAGATTCCCCCTCTCAAAAATTGAAAGTAAAAGAAGATCCCAAACTTTGGGTTGACATTAGAACACTAATAGTGGTTACAGACTGGGACTCCCTCACTTCTTGTTTTGGCTATGAGACAGGAAGTAAAGGGAAATCTCCCCAATGGAGCACAGATGACTAAAAAGACAGATAGGTGTTATAACCCTCCCTTAGGCTGCATTCGCACTTTAGCATCTTGAATTTGAAAGTGCTGATGTGTTAATGACAAATCGTGGGACTCATATTTGAGATGCTATTAACTTGAATGACACCTAAAATCATGGTGCGGGTCTGCCGCGATTGTTGTGTGATAAATTGCACTGCAATTGCGGCAACCTGCATTGCATGAAGCATGTCACCCAAAAAAGCTACTTTTGGGCGACATGGTTCACACAATGCAGGTTGCCGCGATTACAGTGCGATTTATTGCGTGACAATTGCAGTACACCCGCACCGCAATTTTAGGTGGCATTCAAATGAATGGCATCTCAATAGTGAGTCCCACGATTTGTCATTCACGCATCAGCGCTTTCAAAACGCGGGCAGAATCGTGGCAAATATGCCTGTGGTTCAAACCGCTGAAGTGTAAATGCAACCAACACTATCGCACACTATCTTGTATTCAGTGACAAAAAATACAAGGCCTTCTATGAATGGCGGTGGTGGTGCTGAGCGAGTGAACCCCTGTAATAAGTGTGCAATGGGGCAGCCACTCACATAGAACCTGAGCAGGACCCGGAAGATCACGGCTATCATAGCAGTAGCGTTCACTACTACAGTGATTTCCAGCTTCCCCAGTGGTTCATCAGACAGAAGCAATGCATACTTACATTCACAGTGCAAAGCTGGGCCAAAGTAAGTAAGAATTACAAATAATGCCTAGAATTATATACAGACTCAACCCCATTTTGCATATTCCCTCACAAAGCAAATAAAGAAAACATGCCAACACCAAACTGTGAAATTGTTTTAGCTCATAGACTTGAAAACACAATTTTACCAATTTCCACAACTAGAGATGTAAACTTTCTAGAAATTTTGAAACCATGAAAAGAACACTTTTTCCCTTTGAAAAAAAATGTAACTTTTTGGAAAAATTGAAAAAAGCTCAGTGTGGAGTAGTTTTACAAATTGAGTAATTTTTTTACACTGGGAAGGTGAAATGTAGTGTATATAAAAATGTTAGGAAATTATTTGAAATAAAAGTACAGCTTATTCAGTAAATGAACGAAACTTGCTTTTTAAAGAGGAAGTAAACTCTCCCAATGCTTCTTTTCATTTAGTCCATTATAATAAGTAATTATCAAACTATAGCCACTGTAATCCAGGCCAAAACGCACATTTCTGTTTAACCACTTCCCGACTGGCGCACGATGATGTACGTCAGCAGAATGGCACGGGCAGGCATATTGGCGTACAGGTACATCCATGTCTATATGCCGCCCTGCCATCACATGTGCGCTGCCGGCGGTACGCTCGCGTGCTTGTCGGGACCCCCGTGAGTCCGGTCATGGGTCCCGCGGACTCTATCGCCACGGGGATACCCGCGATCGTCTCACGGGGAGGCTGAACGGGGAACAGCAGCATTGTAAACAGCGTTGTAAACATCATCTCCCAGTTCTGCCTAGCAACAAGTGACACTGATCTCTGCTCCATGTGATTGGAGCAGAGATCAGTGTTCACTAACACAAAGCCCAGCCCCCCACAGTTAGTAACACGCCCTAGGAACACTTAACCCCTACACTGCCACCCCCTGGTTAACCCCTTCACTGCCAGTGTCATTTACACAGGAATCACTGCATTTGTATAGCACTGATTGCTGTATGAATGACAATGGTCCCAAAAATGTGTAAAAAATGTCCGATGTGTCCGCCATAATGTCGCAGTCACAATAAAAATTGCTGATCGTCGCCATTACTAGTAAAAAAAAAATATTGATAAAAATGCCATAAAACTATCCCCTATTTTGTAAATTATATAACTTTTGCACAAAACAATCAATAATCGCTTGTCGTGATTTTTTTTTACCAAAAATATGTAGAAGAATACGCATCGGCCTAAACTGAGGGAAAAAATGTTTTTTTAATATATTTTGGGGGATATTTATTATAACAAAAAGTAAAAAATAATGTTTTTTTCAAAATTGTCGCTTTATTTTTGTTTATAGCGCACAAAATAAAAACCGCAGGGTTGATCAAATACCACCAAAAGAAAGCTCTATTTGTGGGAAAAAAATGGACGCCAAGTTTGTTTGGGAGCCACGTGACAGGACCACCCAATTGTCAGTTAAAATGACATAGTGCCGAATCGCAAAAAGTGGTCTGGTCTTAAGCCAGCAAAATGGTCCCGTCTGAAAGTGGTTAAAGAAACTTTAAAAAACTTGTTTCCAGGGGTTAGGCAGCGTCATCTTAAGTATTGTTTTCTGAGTCCACAGTGGCGTGTATTTCCGCCCTTACATTGAGCACTTCCTGTACTGTTAACCAAGCCTCCTTCTCAATCCAACATTTCTATAGCAACCCTGCTTCACTGTTCATAGCCGACTTGTTTTTTTTCATAGTATTTACTTGTGCTGATTATCTAGTGTTTGCCTGTGTGAGTCTTATCAGCTTCATCTGATTAGCAGGGATACAGACACTAATGAAAAAACAGAGGATTATGACCACTCATCAAAAAAAATAAAAAAATCCAGCTCAGATACTTTGAAAACTTTGTGCATTTACAAATTGCACTATTTTCTCTACCAGGTCCAAGTACACTTATTTAACTTTTAAAATCAGAATGTCAGTTCATTCATGGCTTAGGCTGAGCTTGGCAAGTTTTTTTTTTGTATCTGCAACCTTCAAAAAAGGTGTGATATGGTCCAAGATTTTATTATTAAAAGTATTAATACAGTAATTTGGGAAGAGCATTGTCCTAAAGGCCTAATGCAATTTGAATGCCAACTATAATCCGAACAAAACTTCAGTTTAGAGTGAATATTTCAAGGTGTGTCATTCCTGTAGATGTACAGACACACATTACCTTATCATTTCTCCATTAACTTGTCAGCACATGTGACATTCAGACATCAACTCCACAGTCATTTTCTGGTATGGGGACACCGTGGTTGTAATGTAGGCTACCCTACATATTATGGTGACCTTCTACAAGGGACATTCTAAGTACACAAGTTGAAGCTCTGACACAATTATTCCAGCCTTGGCAATCACAAACGTACAAAGAAGCACATCGGTTGAAAGTGAATAAAAGCTTATTTATGTAATATTCTTTCCAACAAAAGGTGTACCATTAAACCATACTCGTTATTTAAAAAAAAAAAAGACTCACTGTATTACTTTTTCATGTTACTTCTCCTTCAACAAACAGGGCACATTTTTCAAGAATGCATTAAACAAATTATATAACAGATGACATTTTATTTAAGAATCAATAACCTTGAAGTAAATAGAAAAGTAGATTTAAATCAGGAAAGTACGTGCAAAAAAATATTTATGCGCTTCATTTATGTTGATGCCAATTATTTTTAATTTTTTTCCTGGGGCAATAAAGTTAACACACAGTACATTACATGTGTGACTGGTTATGCAAAATAAAATCTTGCCATATTAAAAAAAAAAATGCACATACGATAAAGCGTAGTATAATAAAGGGTACAAAGCACACTTGCTTAGATTGTAGAGCCTGCAGCAAGGATCAGTCCAGTAATCCCTCAGTCCATATAAAAAATATAATTATTCACACAGGAGTTATTTTTTATTTTTTTAGCATATTCAGGCATTTTTTTGGTCCCATAGACTTCAATAGGAACACCTGTAAATGTGCGATACATGTGTTTTTGCACACATATTCCTCTCTTCCTATATAAATGTTCTGTTCCCCTTGCCCAGCCCAAGAAACAAACTCCTGAAACTTAAAGTGGTTGTAAACCTCAGACATGAAATATGAACAAAGCTTATCCTTCTATAGTGTGTCTTAATCTAGACCACTAAGTGTCATTTCTGTCTGCTGCTTCATTCATCTGCTATAAACACAAGTCACTTCTGATGAGTTTTTCTGACACCAAGAGAAAAAAGGCGACAGAGGAGGGCATAGTCTGTGATTGACAGCCTCAGTTCCTGTATGCTGTAAGGGGGTGTGTCCCTTCCCTCCAATTAGCTCTAACAGCTCTCCTCAATCAAGCTCCCCACCCTCTGCTTTTCAGAGCTGAGAAATCCTGTGTAAATTCTGCACTTTGAATGGATGTAAGGGAAAGATGGCTATAGATGGACAGGTACAACTTAGGCAGGAGTATTTGTTTCATCTTTGTGTATCACACAAAGCCAGTCACTTTAGTTGAGGTTTACAACCACTTTAATACACGAAAGATGCCTGTAAAACGCCTGAAAAAATGTTTCAAAATGATCAGTAATATGGTCTGCTCAATACGGATATGCTCCACAAATAACGTATTTATCGGCGTATAACACACACTTTTTTCCCCTTAAAACCGCGGGTGCGTGTTATACGCCGATCCCTGCCAATCTCCCGCTGATTGTGGGGAAAGGAGCAAGCGGAGCCGAGATACAGAAAGCCGAGTGTACTTCGGCTTTACTTGTCTCCTCTCGCAGTCCCACCTACCTCCACTGATTGCGAGAGGAGCCGAGACTAGCTGAAGTACACTCGGCTTTCTGTATGTTGTCAGCTCTCGCTCCTCTCCGCTCAGTTTTAAATCAGGCCAGTGCTGCAACTAGACTTGCAATGTTGCAAAGGCACTGGGCAAGGCTGCACTGGGCAAGGCTGCAAAGGCACTGGGCAAGGCTGCAATGATGGACACTGATAAGACTGCATTGATGAGCATTTAAATGTACGTTTTTTTCCTTAAACTTCCCTCCTAAAAGTTTTTGTTCCTTAATAATCCCTCCTAAATTTGGGGTGCATGTTATACGCCGGCGCATGTTATATGCCAATAAATACAGTACATCAAATTGGACCTAATCATGTACCAAATGTGTTTCTCTGATCATAGAGGAATTTTGTGCGGTAACCTTTCCTAGTAAATATTATTATCTATCTATCTATATATATATATATATATATATATATATATATATATATATATATATATATATATATATATATATATATATATATATATAGAGCCAGACTGTAACAAATTAACTCATGTACTGTTCCAAGGGCATTAAAGAGGAAGTAAACCCTGATGGGTTTTACTTACTCTTTTGCTCGCTGCAAAGCCTGCAATTGAAAAGCATAATGGGCTAGTATTCTATTATGTGCCACTTACCTGCAAAAGAATCCAGCGATGTCCCCTGTGTAGATAGCGTCCATCTTCTGGCCCCTCTTCCTTCCGGGCCACAGACTCCGGTTCCTTGATTCACTGAAGCTGCGTGACGTCACTCCCGCGCACGGAGGCACGATTAACGGCACAGGCTAGGGAAGAAATGGCACTTCGTTTCGTTTCTTCCCCGTGCATGCGCCATTGGAATTTTATGAGGACTACAAGTAAAATATCTCCCAAATGGCGCATTTTTAGGAGATATTTCCACTACCTATAGGTAAGCCTTATTCTAGGCTTACCTATAAGTTGAAGTCCAAAAAGTGGGTTTATAACCACTTTAAAGTGGATGTAAACCCAATTCTTAAAACCTGACCTGGGCACATATATTTGTCGTGTTTACTTATCTCTCTCCAAAGCTCTAAGTCCAGTGTCTTTCTGCTGCTCCATTCCTCTGTTGTCAGCATGATAACTTCTGACAAGCTCTCCAATACAGGAGATAAAAACAGCTGGAAATTTGTGTCGGGGAGGTAACTCAGAGACTGATAAGCAGAGAGCTTGTCTATTCACAGCACAGCTCTGCAAGTTTCTTCGTTCCTCTGCCTATCTGGAGGGGGGTGTGTGCCTTTCCTCCAATCAGCTCTGACTCCACTCCCACTGCTGAACCAGGATGAAAAGATTCTAACACAATGTGCACTTTCTAAAGAATATAGAAAGCTAAAGACAGCAGATATACATATAAAACTTATGTAGGGAGATTTGTTTCATCTTTGTATCATCTGAGGCTATTTACTTCACTGGGTATAGGAGAGGGTTTACATTCACTTTAAGTCTACAGTCAAGTCAAGGGCAGGAAGGAATTAAACAGGCTGTGATTGGGAGGCAGACAAAAAATAACAAAGTAATTTCTGCCTCATGTGTGATGAGTGTTGTCCCATAAATTTTTAAATTTTACTACCAAGGGATAACCCTTGAAAAATAAGTACCCTTGAAGGCCCACATTTTTGTTTCAAGGAAACAGTGTGTAGTATTAAAATGATGACTTTAATATAAAATTAAAAACACTTACAAGATGATAGAAGATGCATGCTCATCAAAGTAAAGTTCAGTCCTGGCATTCCACATGGCTCTGAGGGTCCCACCGGGTCCCATTTTAATACTATACTACATACTACACTCAGGTCGGTGCCTTCTCCATCCTGTTTTTTCCTTACATGTCTTGCAGAGTTCTGGACACACTTTTAAGGATGGCTGCCTTCCTTTTTAACCCTTAATATCCCTTTCTTTTCCAACCACCCAACCTATGGATACATCACCATCCAGCTATTACAGCCACAGACTATACCTCTAAGCCCTTGTACACACGGTCGGAGAATCCGTCGGAATGTGTCCTATCGGACCGTGTTGTCGGATAATCTGACTGTGTGTGGTATGCATCGGACTGATTCCGTCGGAATATCCGTCGGACCCAATTTTCCAACATGTTGGAAATATTTCCCGACCAACTGGTTCGATCTGACATACTCCGATCATGTGTAGAGAATTTTGATCGGACCAAGTGCCACGCATGCTCAGATCAAATTCCTACATCAAAGCTATTGGCTACTAGCCTGAACATAGTCCCATCGTAACGAAATTACGTCATCACGTTCTGAATGATCGGATTTTTCGACAACTTAGTCCGACCGTGTGTATGCAACAGTTTCGGACAAGATCCGACGGACAAAATCCGACGGATTTGGTTGTCGAAATCTTCAACCGTGTGTACAGGGGCTAAGGATTACTCCATTTGGAGCTCAAGATAAAACTGACTATACTACATTTTTTTTTTCAAAGGTGCTGCAAGGCTCATAAAGGTGCTGCAAGGCTCATAAGCTTTCCAAATAAAATCATTTGTATTACGTGTCAAAATAGGCTCTAGCAACAAACAACACCCTTCGTTAAATCCAAAAATCACTCAAGACCATTTTGAAATTAAGTACTGGTTAATGGAAGTTTTGCCTGGAGTCCCATTTGAAGGAGACAGAAAATGTTCTTTAAGGCCATGTTCACACCGCTGCCTTGCGGGAACGCCGCGAATCCGCGGCGTTTTCCCGCATCGCACACCTCCCGCCGGCAGTTCACACTGCCCTATGCGGACGGCTGGGAGTGTCAATGTTATGTTAATGACACCCCCAGATCCGTCGGCATATCGCAGTGCGATCTGCCGACTCGCACAGGAATCGGATCGCATGGTGTGAACCACCATGCGATCCGATTCTGTTGCGGACCCAAAAAAGGGTCCCGTGCGAGTTTGCTGCGGGAGCGCTGCGAATTCAGCCATACTATCTGTATGGCTGAACTCGCATTGCTACGGAGATCGGATGTGATTTGCTGTGCGAATCACATCCGGATCTCCCCCCGCAGCAGTGTGAACCCAGCCTTAAGCTTAAGTTTAGCAAAAATGAAAATACAGAAAAATCAGCACAAGGGACATAACTTACAGCTAATATGATGTTTCCCTTGTGTTGACTGTTTTTCTTTCAGGAAAAGCCTTTCTACCTCCCTGTGCCCTGTGTGGTGGGTTTTAATACAGCTTAACCACTTGAATACCAGGCTTTTTTCTGGCACTTTTTATATACATGTGCTAGAAAATTACTTAGAACCCCCCAAACATTACATATATTTTTAAAAGCAGAGGCCCCAGAGAATAAATTGGTGGGTTTTGCAATTTTTTATGTCACACAGTATTTGCACAAGGGGACGGGGGCTCTTTAAAAAAAAAATAATAATAATAATTGTTAATTTATTTAATTTTTACACTGTTTTTATTTTTTATTGCTGTCATAAGGAATGTAAACATCCTTGTGACAGCAATGGCACATAACAGGTACTCTTTATGGGAGGGATCTGGGGTCAATAAGACCCCAAATCCCACCTCTGCACTTGAAAGCATGCAAAACGCCAAGATCAGCGTTTTTGAATACTTTTGATTTTCAAAACATGCTGGCGATGACAGCCAGATAAAGAAGAAGTGATGTCATGTTATCGCTTCCGGGTTACCATAGCGGAGACCCATTCAAAGCAGATTCTGGCTTGCCAGCTGGTAGCTCAGATCTCCTGGTGGGATGGGAGAGCCAGAGAAAGCCATAGAAGGTGGTGGGTGGTCCTCTCTCCAGCTGCTTGTAATAGAAACCGAGAGGTTAGTTAGCCACTCTAGCTGCTATTACAAGGGAGCCGCCCATCTGCTCTAAAAAACAGTGCCAGGGTGATGCCTGCAGCTGAAGTGATTTGGTGGCAAGTGGTTAAAGTCTATGTAAACTCAACTTTTCATATTCCCGATATGTGCTTGCTGTACCATGTATTTGTATGAATAAGTTTCCTGTTCTCTTTGTATTGCTTTCTTTGTGTAAAAACCCTGGTAGTTCCTGCTAGTCCCCTTGCTTTCTTAATAAAAACGGACTACACTAAGGTCCTCTCCTCTAATGATCAGACTTGTCCTGATACGCCTTTCTCCCTCCCCTCATACAGTCACTGACTGGTTAGATCAGTTTGCTGCTGTTTCTCCTCCCCCAGCATATGCAACTGAAAATAGAGGGTATGTGATCACTTATATAAAAAAATAAAAAATAAAAAAAAAAAGGTGGAAAAAATTATTGATATATTTTTTTATATCTATATACAAATGTTTTGCCTTTCATTTCTATTTTAAACTGAATGAGTTGTCTTATAAGGTGAGGGTTCACATTCATTTTAAGGGCCATCAGGAGCTCTCATCAAAAGAGCTTGACTATGCTCACCTATTCCTGCCAAATCCACCAGTAGAAACCATACTACCTCTGCTATGAATGACCTGAATGGAGGGGGTGGAGCCATCATTCCCCCATCCACCATTCAGAGATCCTGTGTCATTCATAGAAGCTGTAGTATGGTTTCTACAAATGGTGGATTTGGCAGAGATGGGCATAGTCAAGTTCTCTTAAGGAGAGCTCCTGACAGCCTTTAGCTGTATTAACTTCTGCCATCATGATTTTCTGGGTTCAGGGACAGAGGAAGATTTCTCCTGAAAGCAGAAACACCACAAGGCAGAAGACAGGCACAGTGGTGTAGTGGGTAGCACTCTCACCTAGCAGTAAAAAGGGTCGCTGGTTCGAATCCCAACCACGACACTACCTGCCGGAAGTTTGCATGTTCTCCTTGTGCCTGTGTGGGTTTCCTCCGGTGACTCCGGTTTCCTCCCACACTCCAAAGACATGCAGGTGGGTTAATTGGCTTCTTCCAAAATTGTCCCTAGTATATGAATGGGGACCTTGGATTGTGGGCTCCTTGAGGGTAGGGACAGATGTGAGTGTGTGATGTACAGACATAGGGACAGTTGTAGACACGCACTCAGGTTGAACTGGATGGACTGGTGTCTTTATTCAACCTTACTAACTATGTAACAAGGGGCACATAATATTTCTGCCATTTTATCTAAACTTAGGCTTTAAGTGACATCAGCACAAACAAAAAAAAAAATGGTGCATCCTTTTTTTCAATATGAATTTGCTACCAGGCTTCTTAGCCCACGTACACGGTTGGAGATTTTGCCAACCAAATCCGTCCGATTTTGCCCGCCGGATTTAGTCCGACGGATTGTGTCCGAAACTGTTGCATACACACGGGCCAAGTTGGCGAAAAATCCGATCTTTCAGAACGTGATGACGTAATTTTGTTACGATGGGACTACATTCAGGCTAGTAGCCAATAGCTTTGATGTAGGAATTTGATCTGAGCATGCGTGGCACTTGGTCCGATCAAAATGCTCTACACATGATCGGATTAGGTCCGTCCGGCCCAGTTGGTCGGGAAATATTTCCAACATGTTGGAAAATTGGGTCGGACGGAGATTCGGACGGAATCAGTCCGATGCATACCACACACAGTCGGATTATCTGACGACACGGTCCGATAAGACTCATTCCGACAGATTCTCCGACCGTGTGTACAAGGGCTTAGATCTGTCAAGTTCTGATACAATAATCATCTATTACTACACAAATATGCACAGTTTAGAGCCAATTCAAGCATTACTACTCACCTGCTGCTCCATTACCATTGCCAACCACCACTAAGGCACTCATACTTCTCCTCCTTCCATCTTTCGCCGTCATGTTGAATACACTTTTCAGCTAGAGTACAGGAAAAAGCTACGCATTAATTGCAGTCATTAATACAGGTTATATAAAAATGCATTGGATATTATATATATTTCTGCTTAAATTCCCTGTCATTTTTATTGCATTCTGGAAATACTACTACACAGAATAATAATTAAATCCTGGTTCATAAAAGGAAATGCATTGTAACTTCATAGGGCATGCACGTCCCATACAAATACTGCTGGTGATGACACTGGCCTGAAGCTTGTACTCGACAGCTTGTCCCTGCTTGGTGCTACTTCAGTAGGCAGTATCCAGGCATGGCTCATACACCAGTATTCCCAGATCTTCAATAATGCTCCCTTTATTGTGTATTCACAGGGTACTGCTAATGAGGCTGCTGTAGTAAAGATTTACAGTAAAATAGCATTCTGTTGAATTCAGAGATGTGAAATTCAAGCCACATTGTGAAAATCTCTTAATTTTACTACATTTTGGGCTGATTTTGTCCAGACTGGCTTTAAACCATGGGTGTCCAAACTGCGTCGCTCCAGCTGTTGTGGAACTACAAGTACCATCATGTGTACGCCTTTGGGAGTCAAGCATGCAATTGTCAGCCTTGCAATACCCAATCGGACTTTCCTTACAATGCCTCATGGGTAATGTAGTTCCAAAACAGCTGGAGGGATGCAGGTTGGACACCCATGCTTTAAATCAGTGGTCTCCAAACTATGGCCTGTGGGCCTTTGCTTGCCTTTATTTGACCCTCTGGGCCTATTCCTTCTACTGACACCACTGATGAGGCACCATTCCTCCCCACTGACACCAAACGCTGGAGCACCATTCCTCCCCAATGACACCCAATGATGGGGCACTATTCCTCCCACTGGCACCAACAATGAGGCACTATTCCTCCCACTGGCACCAACAATGGGGCACTATTCCTCCCACTGACACCAACAATGGGGCACTATTCCTCCCACTGACACCAACGACGGGGCACTATTTCTCACCACTGACACCAATGATGGGGCACCATTCCTCCCACTGACACCAAAGAAGGGGCACCATTCCTCCCATTGACACCAACGATGGGACATCATTCCTTCCACTGACACCAACAATGGGGCACCATTCCTTCTCCTACTGACCACAGGTGCCATGTAATTTTCTTACTACCTCTGACCACCAAGCCTGAGATAGTTTAATCCCAAAGACACATGGACAGTTTCAACTCTCGCTGGAAATACTCTGGCATCCCTAAAGTCTGAAAGACAGTAATCTGGCCCTTTGTTAAGAAAGTTTGGAGACCCCTGCTTTAACCACCCTGGCAGTATGATTATGTCAGATTTTTGCATCTCAAACTGGTACAATTGTTTTGCATAGAAATTTGGCATTTTATATTGTAGGCTTGTAATTCTTAGCAATAACACACTTAAATCTGTCCAAACAAGAGAAGTAGATACCCCGGGTATGATTAAGTTTGAAACACAAAATCATAAATTATAATACGATAAATAAACTATAAATAATTATAAAAAAATAATAATATAATAATAATAAAATTTATTTCCCCATGATTCACTATCGCTTTTGACGTAAAGGTACACTTTTTAGTTGCCATGAACAATCTCAAGTTTCCAGGCAGAAAGAACAGTATATATAATATAAAACTGCATGCAGGGTATTGGACAAAGCACTGGGGACAAAAGGGTTGTGAAATGATTTCATACAGTAATGTAATCTGTAAGATTACAGTGTACTGTATGTTATTAATTTTCTATTTTTTTAATTTGCCTCCGGGCTCCACCCCCGTGCGTCGCAATGTGCACAGGGAACAGAGCCCGGCACACAGAGGCATCAGGCGGAGGACAGAGCCCACGGACACAGCGGGGGGGACATCGCAGGATCCTGGGGACCTAGGTAAGTAACCTGCACCAGGGATCCTGCAATGTAATCCCGAGTGGGGGATTGTGGCTCGGGGTAACCGCTAATGGTACTGAAATTTAACCCCCGAGCCACATTCGGGAAAACTACCAGGGAGGTTAAATCACCACTATTTGTACTAATTGACTGAACAAACGTAAAGATCTACAGATCACTCACATTTTTTCCATTTTCCTTATTCATCCAGCAGGTGGCAGTATTATAACATACTTCCAAAAGACACGATAAACACAGTTAGAAATGACTTCTAAAGAAATATGACCCATCACTTACAACAACACTGTTGCAGCAAGTCTCTTTAGTGCTATAAAACGGTTCCTATTTTCCTTTTCTGCTCTTTTCTTTGCTGTGCTATTGTGGCACAGCTCTCTAAACACATACTTGGGAAGACCTGCTAAGAACAACATGTATTTTTGATGTTGTTAATGTTAGATTGTTGTAACTAAAGTGCCCGTTTGATTGTGTCCGCTGACAGCCAATGAAAAGGTAAAAAGGTCAGTACAAACTGCACTCCCCTGATTTGTCAGTGACCTTTCCTCACCATACATTTTAAGAGCCTGACAACATTCCGCACAGGTTGCCATCTGCAGCAATGGAATATGATAAATCGAGGATTCTACAGTGATTAATGTCATAAGTGGTATGAGATTAAAACACAAATAAATATCTAGAGGTCTATGACCAAATTTTATACACGATAAATGTGAATTGCTAATGGAAAAGTTCCTTCTAGAATCACTTTGCATTTAGCAGGATCAGGAATACCAAGCGAGGGTATGACTCACCATAGCCTATTAATGCTAGGATGCCCCCATAAAACATTGATTGAGGCCCTTGAGGCAAACTCGTTTGGTATAAGTTGCCCTACAATTAACCAGATTGTTAAACTCTGGAAAACAGCGAAGGCTATTCTAGGGTATCAGGGGGTATCTGTATGGACCCCTTTATGGAATAATAGAAACCTGGCCGAATTAGCCAAAGTTGAAAGATGTAGAGACTGGGTGAATCAAGGTATTAACCAACTAATCCAAATATTTCAGGGTGTGGAAATTAAATCATTCAATAGTTTAAAAGCGGAGTTCTCGTTGCCAAACCGTGCGTTTCTATAAATATCTCCAGCTTAGACATGCAGTCCAGTCACAATTTGGACCTCAAAAGGTTCAGTGGATCCAGATGCCTGTACTATCACAAATTATGTCTCAGGACACGCTTAAGGGACTGATTTCCTATATGTATGCTAGATTAGGGGATAAAATGCTGGATCATGAAGCCCTGCTCAAAAGTAGGAAAAGATGGGAGAATGACGTGGGTCCTTTATCCAATTCCGATTGGGATCGGATAATCGATTACGGAACCAGAGTCTTGATCTCCCCTTCCCAGAAAGCTTCCCAACTTTTCTTTTTTTATCGGGTATATCATACCCCCAAGAAAATGTTTAAATTAGGCTGGAGAAACAACGACCACTGTCCTAGATGTGGCTTGACGGGTGACTTCATCCACATGTTCTGGAGGTGCCCGAAATTATTTAGGTATTGGACGCAGGTTATAGATCAGATTAATAGAATTTTTAACTTAACATTGAAAGCAACGGCCAGGACTTGTCTCCTAACTATACCCGAGGGCTCTATAATTCCTAATGTTACTAAAATACCAGTGATTAGATGTCTTTTCCAAGCAAAGAAGTTAATTGCCCAACAATGGCATTCACATTCGGGCCCGTCAGTTGAAACTTGGATGGCAAATATAAAAATGACAGTTGGCAATGAAAGGGTCTTTTTTACCCAACAGGGCAATTATAAGAAGTTTATGAGCTTATGGGGGGCTAGTCTGGGGAAGCTGGGTATTCTACCTTAGGTAGATGGGCTCCAGATTTTGCACGGAAAGCTGACCTTCCCCATGAGTGTCTGGTGTCTCTGTAGACGGGACTTTTTTTTATCAGCTATGCATCTCTATTTCTTTTTATTCCTATATGACTCCCTCTCTCCCTGTAAGAAGGGTGGGCCCTTCCTCGTATTTTTTTTTATTTTTTTTTTTAGGACTTTCCTGTTGGCCTCTCCACGACTGTTTGTTAACTAGAGAATTAAACTTTTATAGAACTGGAGAGAGGAGGGAGGAGGTTATACCTAAAAAGAGTGTATGTCGTGATCTTGTGGGGATTGAGGGGGGGGTGGGAGGGAGGTACTCGGGGGGCTACTGGGGGAGGGAAAGTAAATTTAAGTATAGGATTGCACGGTAATAGATATGGTTATGGTACATATTTTGTGACTACCAGGGATGGGCTGGCTCGTTACCACAGTGTCTACTTGCTTGTTTTTGTTTGTATTTTTAAATATTTCGCAAGGACTATGCGATCATAAGGAATCTTAGAGAAAATATATAGAATTAAATAAGCCACGATGATGTGGAATTATAAACGAGACACGTATGAGCGGCAAGCTGAATTTAGTCTCTGATATAAAAATACTAATGTGGCAAAAAAAAAAAAAAAAAAAAAGAATCACTTAGCAGCTAAACTGTTTCAGCCTGTTTTTAAAGTGGTGTCGCCACCAAAAAATAAAAAATAGTTTAAAATTAATAAATAAATAATCGGAATTTTTTTTTTTTTTTTTTTTTACTCACCTCTAAATGCCTGTTGCTAGGGGGGGCCCCTCGTAGTCTGCCTTCTTCATTGCCCGGGCTGGTGACATCACTTCCCCTTGCGCCGCACAGTCACCTGGGACCTGTCACATGTCCCAGATGACTGTGCGGCATATCACGGCGCCCTGCGCTGCTCGCGCATGCGCAGTGGGTGCCTGGCTGTGAAGCCACAGCCGGATGCCCACAGTAAGAATAATGGCACCGCGAGCGGAGCGGGGGAACGAGGGGGGGCTTCGTTCCCCCGCATCGCTGGACCCTGGAACAGGTAAGTGTCTGATTATTAAAAGTCAACAGCTGCAGTATTTGTAGCTGCTGACTTATTTTTTTTGGGGGGCCACCACTTTAAACAAGATATTCAGACTATCTGAAAAAAAATAAAAGACAAATACTGTAGTTGCTGAACTTTAATAAAAGGACACTTACCTGTCCAAGGATCCAGCGGTTCTTCACCGGTCTTCAGGTCCTTGGCATGTTTACTAAGGGAATCCAGTTGTGATTCCTTAAGGCTTCACAGCTGGCTTGCCACTGCACTGCCCTTTGTGAATGGTCCTGCAGCCATCTGGGACCTGTGACGCGTCACAGAGGAAAAAATATGGGGAGCCGAACTTCCGTTCAGATCTCGCAGGTGTCAAAGAGTTGGCCCTCCAGCTGTTGTGAAACTACAAGTCCTATGAAGCATTGCAAGACTGACAGTTACATGCATGACTCCCTCAGGCAGAGGCATGATGGGACTTGTAGTTCTGCAACAGCTGGAGGGCCACCAGTTTGACACCCCTAAATGATCCCAGTGGAAGTGGGAACGGGCAGCATTTACCTGCTCCCTTTAAAAAAAAAAAAAAATGTATCCAAAAGTTATCAGGGAAGAAGTGGGAAAGTGGAACGATCCTTTTGGGGGTGAACCTGTCAACTAGATTTATGTTATTACCTTGGATAGCCCGATTCTTTGGTAGGTTCATCTCTTGACTTTGGGGGCCACGCCAGGATCGAAAATGAACCACTTAAGGACCAGGCCTCTTTTTCAGGCTCTGTGTTTACATGTTTAAAACAGTTTTTTTTTTGCTAGAAAATTACTTAGAACCCCCAAACATTATTGTTTTTTTTTCCTAACACCCTAGAGAATAAAATGGCGCCCGCTCGTGGAATGGCAGCAAACAAAAAATCTGCATAGGCGACGTTTAAAAAATTCTACAGGTTGCATGTTTTGAGTTAGAGACATTCTAGGGCTAAAATTATTGCTCTCACTCTACCGATCGCGCCGATACCTCACATGTGTGGTTTGAACACCGTTTTCATATGTGGGCGCTGCTCAAGTATGCGTTTGCTTCTGCACACGAGCTCGGCGGGACGGGGCACATTTAAAAAAAAATATTTTTTCTTCTTTATTTTATTTTTACATTGTTCTTTAACCACTTGCATACTGGGTACTTAAACCCCCTCCTATCCAGACCAATTTTCAGCTTTCAGCGCTGTCGCTCTTTGAATGATAATTGCGCAGTCATACAACACTGTACCCAAATGACATTTTTATAATTTTTTCCGCCAAATAGAGCTTTCTTTTGGTGGTATTTGATCACCTGTGCGATTTATTTATTTTTTTTACATTTTATAACTGGTAATTTTTGTCTGTCATTGATGTACGCTGATGAGGCGGCACTGATAGGCATCGATAGGTGGCACTGATGGGTGGCAGTGATGGGCACTGATCGATTACACTGATAGGCAGCACTTCTAGGTGGCACTGATTTGCACCACTGGTGGGCATTGATAGATGACACTTGTGAGCATCGATAGGTGGCACTTGTGGGCATTGATAGGTGGCACTTGTGGGCACTGTTGGTCTGTATAAATTAGGCATAATTGCCTCTTCCTCTTAGGGACCGATGTCCCTTTAAGATAAGCCGGTGATCGGCTTTATTTTTCTACTCCGCTGTCAGCTTGAGGAGAAGAAAAAAAAAACGATCACAGAGCTTTTGTTTACATCATGTGATCGGCTATCATTGGAGGACAGCTGATCAAACGGTAAGGGGCTGGGGCCGGCCCCTTATTCAGATCGGTGATCACCCTAGTCTGGGTGACTCAGTGATCACAGCGCGCTCCGCGCGTGCCCTGTAGGGTGCGGGCAGGGAACGTGCACAGGGGAAGCCGTCATACGATGGCCTTCCTGGGAATTCACATCTGCGCTGTGGCCGTCATTCGGCCATAGCGCGGATGTCAGGTAGTTAAAAAAATTAAAATAAATAAACTTTTATTCCTATTACAAGGAATGTAAACACCAAATGTAGCGATGTTTACTCCCACTGATGCCAGGAAAATTTCCACTTCTGCTGGTCACAATTTGGCCTTCCCAAAGTCTGAAGGGCAACAAACTGGCCCTTTGTTTAGAAAGTTTGGAGACCCCTGCTCTTGAGCAGTCTCATACACATTCTAGATACATAGGGGCTCTGTGATGCGGGTGTGGTCCTGGGTATGAAGCACCGGTTGCTAGGGAGGTAGTTGCACTCAGAAACTCCCTCAGTACCTGAGAGCACCGTCATCCTTTTCTTAAATCCCCTGATGTAAACTTTTCATTTGATATGCCTGCCATACATGCACCCCCATTTGTAGGAACTTCAGACCAGGCAGTTAAGAACTTTAAGAATATTTACAAAAGTTTCTTGCAAGTACAGAGTTAACAGAAAAGTCTTTCACAGTTCACTGTGGACACTCTCCAAGTATATTCTAACTTAGGCTGCCCATATCATACCTCTAAGCAAGGGAGCTATAAAGGTCCATATTTTGGATCTGGCATCACGACTGGGTACCACAACAAGGGAGGTCACGTGTTCCTGGCAGAGTCACATGTTGCAGCATGGCCTCCTCCCAGTTCCCATGAGGAAGAACAAGCCCAGAAAGGTTACCTACCTTTGTATTTATGGACTACCAAAAAGGGGCAGAGCTTACTAAGACATACCCAGTACAATACAATAACAAGTTACAGTGTGAACCCACTAGTAGGCTCCTGCCTACATGTGCATTCACAGAAATGGCATAGGGTGCTGCCAGGTTCCAAATATTTGGTAGAGACCTGTGGCGTGTCTGCGTATACACGAGATCTTGCAATCAGGAAGGAACTACAGTCTCCCGGGAAAAGGAGTGTCTATGACAGCAAAGTGTGGAAGAGTTCGTTCACAGCAGCAAGCCATGCTGATTGCACGGTTGATGGAATAGGAGAAAATAGTGCTGGTGTGCATTTTTTTTCTTAGAACTTTAGTGAAATGCCACAAGTGGTATTTCATTATGTTCTATTAACGCAGTAGTTTAATAAAGATGTCATTTGCATCAGAGCCTTGCCGAGCACAGGCCCATTGCAGGATAAGAGAAAAGCCCTTGTTTCCTATGAAGGCAGTTCAGACCACTGGTGTGAATGAGCCCAAAGACAACATTGCCCTCAAAGTACCAATATGTTTTTTTTTTTGTTTTCTTTTATTATTAGACAACTATTAGAAATTGAATTTCGTTTAACCTAGATAAGGTAAAGTTTCTCTCCCAATCTTCAGCGCTACAAAGCTAGCTTTTTTTTTTTTCCCATCAAAGAAAAATGATAGGGAAGGACAGAGTGCTAGCTCAAACTGCAGTTTATGTAACACCCGCTTGTCTTTTTATACTCCACAAGAGCAAGACATGGTTTCAGCAGGCTTCATTTCCTGCTTCAGGCCAGACACCATATGCAAAATTACTAGATCTTAAAAAATGGTGCACTCAAAAAGAAAAATCAGACAGAGGCAAAGTGTTTCATTTTTACAGATTTATTGTTAAACCGTGTTTAATACAACAACAATGAGATGACGTAATGTATATCTTTCCACTCTAGAACATATCAGTGTGTGACTTGGTGTGTTGCCTGGCAGAGATCATCTTTAGCGCAAGTTGCTACAGCAGACACACAAACAATCTCTGAATGCTTTTAAAACTAGCCACAGGTTTACAAAACAAAATCTGAAACATATTCCATATGTCCAGCCGTGATTTCTCTAATAATCCAAAGCAAGCATGCAGAATCAGTTACCCTTATACCCTTGGAGACACAACAGAAAGCAAGAAAAATCCAAAATGTTTCCAGAAAAGGTGACCCTGTTAGAAGAATTCTCTCCAAAATGAGGACAAATCTCCAGAAAAGGTGTCACCATTGAAAGATTTTTCCTTGCATCGAATCCTAATGACAACTGCAGTTAGTATTTCTTATCACTTTCTATTTCAGTAATAATGGTCACCAGGACAGACAGGGTGAATCTTCCCAGCAGGGACACAGGCAAACGACCCCGGCACGCTAACCAAAACCAAGAAAAATGTGTTTCATTTGTTGTAGTAACAGTTTGGATAAACCTTTTTTTAAGCCCTTCCACCCCTTAGGATTTATCCGAACGTCCTCGGTTTGAAGTTCCTGTACTGGGATGAGGGCTGCAGGTACAGTATGTGGTACTAACATGGAAAAGCTGAAAGAACATTTTGAAACATTTTGGGTATATAAAGGGCATATTAGACAGTCACAGTGACCAGTTGCTGGAGTTTTGGGAGATAAATGTTGTCCCATTCTTGCCTGAGCATATGCTGTTCTAAAACCAGGCTATATCTTTCAGCATTGATAGTGCCTTTCCAGATGTTGAAGCTACCCATTCCAATTGCACTAATGTACCCCAATACCATGAAAAATGCATGCTTTTGAGTGCTTATGTCAAGCCAGAGGGTTCCTCTCCTGTTTAGTCGAGAGGATATAATGTCCATGGTTGGCAAAAAGAATGTCAATTTTCAATACGTCTGAACACAGAAAATGTTTCCACTTTGCAACAGACCATTTTAAATGAGCTTTGACCCAGAGAAGACAGCGATGCTTCTGGATCATGTTCAGATATGGCTTTGCATGATAGAGCTTTAACTTGCAATTTGGATGGCATGGCGAACTGTTCACAGACATGAATTTTTTGAAAGTATTCCTTTGCCCATCACAGAATCATGTCCGTTTTTAATCCAGTGCCACCTGAGGTCCTGAAGATCACGGGCATCCAATACTGCATTTCGACCTTGTACCTTGCACACAACAATTTCGCCAGATTCTCTGGAAGGTTTCAATGATATTATGTAATGTAGATGATGATATATTTAAAGTCCTTGCAATTTTACATGGAGGAACATTAATCTGAAATTATTCTACAATTTTTAGATGCAGCTATTCACAGATTGGTGACGCTCTGCCAATCTTTACTTCTGAGACTTTGTGACTCTCCAAGATGCCCTTTTTATACCCAATCACGTTACTGACCAGCCAATTTACCTAATTAGTTGCAAAATGTTCTTCCAGCTTTCTCTCCTTAGTACCATTTACTTTGGCAGCTTTTTGTTGCCGTCCCAACCTTTTTGAGATGTGTTGTTGCCATTAATTTCAAAACTACCATATTTTTTTCTTAACCACTTCCCACCCGGCCACTGGATATATACGGCTGGGTGGGTGCTCCCTTAGGAGGGGGATCACACACGGGACCGCACAGTGGTGTCATCCAGATGCACTTGTGTCATCCGGACACGCCGCATCTCAGATCGGCAGGAAGGCTCTGTGACTGGCCCTCCTGATCACATGACGGCTTTGTCCAATCACAGCCTTCATGTGATGTAAACAGAGAACTGGTTGCTATGTGAGCGGATCAGCCGGCTGGTGATCAGTGTGTATGAGCTGTTTTTTACAGTTTTTTTACACACTGATCACCAGCATAGTAACACACAGTGTAAAACACAATGTCTCAAAACACATGTCCCCAAAAACACCCATCCCCCACATATGTCCCAGTAAAATCACATGTCCTAATGATCTGTCCGTGATCACATGAACCAATTATTATACACTTAACGGGATTTTTTTTTTTTACCAAAGACATGTAGCAGAATACACTTTGGTAGCAGTCAAAACTGATCAGTGTTAACAAGCGATTTGAAAAAAAGGGAAAAAAGTCAGCTTCTAGAAAAATATGGGTGATGAGTTTCATCAAACAAAGCAAGGACTGTGTCTCTATTTAAGAGAGGATGACCCGTCTCCAAATGGGTCACTGGCATAGCCAAACTAAACATTGTCTAGCCATGGCGTGAGAAAACTAAAAGAGATGGAAGGAGGGTCTCTTCAGGAGCCTGTGAGGGTTAGCCTGCTGCGGAGTGGAAAAGGCCTTCTGCAATCCTCGTTGAACCTGGTCCAGATATTGGCCGGGATCGTGAGTGGCTTGGGATTCAGAACCTCAGGGATGGGTGCGAGACCTAAGTTGACCTAAGTTGCAGACAAAGGCTTCACTTTCATAAAGGTCTCTTAGCGAATATATCCACCATCCATCTTTGGAAGTGGATAGCGGAAGGGGAACCCCCAGCGGTAAGGCACTTGGTGGTTTTGTAGATGTGTGGTAACAGGGCGGAAGCTGCATCTTTTTGCTAAAGTGATTGGGAATAGAACACTGAAGATCTGGATCTTGGTTTGTTTAAAGTCAATGCGTGATTTGTTGCGGGTTGCAACTGTGAGGGCTTCTTTGCTCTCATAATAGTGGAAACAGACGATAACGTCTCTGGGGTTAGCACTAGGGGGGGGGGGTTTTGGAGCCAGAGATCTGTGGGCCCCGTCAAGGTGCCAGCCTATGTCTGGCACCTTAACCGGGCACCTTGACTGATGTGTGGGGCTAGGGTGAGAAAACAGGCCCAAAAGGTAAAGGCGTAGTTCTTTGTCACTGACCGTTTCAGGGATCCCTCGGATTCTTAGATTCTGGCATCTTTCCTGATTCTTCAAATCTTCCTGCTGTAGCTGGAGTTGGGAGACTGTATGTTTCATGGTGGCACTGTCTACCTCGAGAGCATGTAGATACTTAGTACATTGAATTTATTCTCCAAAGTGCCAGTGCGCTCTCCCAATTGATCTATCTTCCCCCTGCACCTCGTGTACTATTTTACCCACCTCTTTTGCAAAATTGTGGGTCAGATCCTGGAGTAGTGATTGTAGCTCGAGATCCAGTACAGCCACTGTCACTACATCTGTGGCATCTAATGGTTGGGAATGCTGGAACCTGTGTTTCACCGAAGTTGCATTTTCAGTCATCGCGCGGAGGTGTTTGGTGGACCACTCGAATCACTCGAGACCAGGGATTGTGGCCTATACAAGAAAGGCTCCATGGTGTTTATAGGCCACGAGGGTGGCGGCGGAATGAAACCTCTATAAATTGCTTTTTGGAAGCAGATTTTTCCCATAAATTGCCCAGGGATCACTGGTAGTAGTTGATGTCACTCGTGGAGCTATTGGTGCTGTGTAAGCTGAGCAGGAGCTGCGAACGGAAAGACGGGGACCGGAGCTCTTCTCTCACACGTCCGCCATCCTACACGCTAAGCATGCGCCCCATGGATGGACATTTTATGGTTACACAACCTGTCACATTGCTATAATCTTTTTATATGGACTATAAACTGAAGGACCTATGAATAAATGGTTGTGGAATGAATCATTTGAGTTTCCATTATTTCTTATGGGGAAATTCCTTTTGATATACAAGTGATGTTTCTGGAACGAATTATGCTCGCAATCCAAGGTTTTAATGTATGTGCATTTCACAGGAGTTGTTTTTTTTTTAAAGCCTATGTCAAGTTAACCTTACTGCCTCCAGTGTCTAAAGAGACACCAGTGTGGAGAAATTTACCTTCCATTTTACATAAATATGCGGCCTGCCATTATTTTGCTTGCTGAATGTTAAATAAGTTTTAAAGGCAGATGGCAAAACTAGCAGGATTTCTTTGCAAAATTCTACAATGATCCATTATCCTGGGAAACTTCACAAGTTTATTATTCTGGCATGTTGATATTGTTACTTGTGAATTATCGCCTGGGCTTAGACTTAATTTATGAGATCTAAAAAATAATTATTGTGTATGAAGTTCAGTAGAGCTACTTATGTGTAATCATTTTGTAGTGAAGCATCAAAACATCTTGTTTGTACATTGAAAAACTAATTACCCAATCAATGTTCACAGTTTGAAATTAGGAAGGCTAACACCACCCCTGAAGTTCTATTTAAAGACTGAATCAAAAAGTCACAATGACCCTAATTTACTAAAAAAGTTAATCATGTTCACTTTGCAAACTGAATTTTTACATTCCAAGAGAATTTTCTTGAGTTTAGTGATAGTGGTGAAAATTAACTTTGAATAAGAAAACAACAAAAACAAATAAGTACAAGGAAAAACAAAAACAGGATTTTTGCTTGCACGTGATTGGATGATTGAACTCAGCACAACATTACAATCATAAGGTGCAGCATAAAATTCCCTTGCATGCAAAGTGATAATTTTTCATGCTCAACTCTTTAAAAATAGGGCTTGAGGGGAGCACGGCAAAACCTGTATTACCTTAATAAATGTTTTAGCTTTAGAACCACTTCCCATCCTTGGGCCACTTATAAACAGCCTAAGGTTGAAGTGGTTGTACCATTGTAGACTCAGGCCAGGCCAGACTTTGCCCTGCGACTTGAAGTCAGAGACGCGTCCGACTTTAATGAACGGGGATTCGACTTGGATCCCCGCCAATACCAGGCACTGTGTTTGGTATGAATCGTGAGGGGGAACTCCACGCCAAATTTTAAATAAAAAAAACAGAATGGATTCCCCCTCCAAGAGCATACCAGGCCCTTCGGTCTGATAAAGATTTTAAGGGGAACCCCCTACACCGAAAAAATGGCGCGTGGGTCCCCCAAAAATCTATACCAGACCCTTATCCGAGCACGCAGCACAGCCGGTCAGGAAAGGGGTGGGAACGAGCAAGCGCCCCCCCCCTCCTGAACTGCACCAGGCCGCATGCCCTCAACATGGGGGGTGGGTGCACTACGGCCCCCCCACCCCAAAGCAACTCGTCCCCATGTTGATGAGGACAAGGGCCTCTTCCCGACAACCCTGGCCGTTGGTTGTCGGGGTCTGATTGGAATCCGGGAGTCCCCTTTAATAAGGGGGCCCCAGATTCTGGCCCCTTGTCCTATGTGAATGAATATGGGGTACATTGTACCCCTACCCATTCACCTGGGGGGAAAAAAGTGTAAAAAAAAAACACACTAGTCCGGTTTTTAAAGTAATTTATTAGGCAGTTCAGGGGGTCTCTTCCGACTTGGGGAGTCTCTTCCGACTTCTCCGCTCTCTCCGGCCTCTTCTCCCAATCTCCGGTGTCTTCTGCCGGGCTCCTCCACTATCTTCTGCTCTTTTGCTAGTGTTGGCCCGGTCTTCTCCGCCGTATTCTTCCAATGTTGACACAACGCTCTCTCCCACTTTAATGCAGAGTGCGCGGTGCGCAATGAGTTATATAGGCATGGCGCGTGGTCACCTGATGTCATCCGGTGACCCCGTCCCTTCTGACGTCACCACCCCATGCATGCCCCGAGTGGTGATGTCATTAGGGGCGGGTCACCGGGTCATCCGGTGACCCCGCCCCTAATGACATCACCACTCGGGGCATGCATGGGGTGGTGACGTCAGAAGGGACGGGGTCACCGGATGACATCAGGTGACCACTCCCCATGCCTATATAAGTCGTTACACATGGCATTACAGCGAGAGCATTGTGTCAACATCGGAAGAAGACTGGAGGGAAGAAGACGACGGAGAAGACCGGGCCAATGTGGGCAAAACACCATAAGAAAGTGGAGGAGCCCGGCAGAAAACACCGGAGAGCGAGAGAAGAACCGGAGAGAGCAGAAAAGTCGGAAGAGACCCCCGGAGCTGCCTAATAAATTACTTTAAACGTGGTCTAGTGTGTTTTTTTTTTAAACTTTTTCCCCCAGGTGAATGGGTAGGGCTACTATGTACCCCATACTCATTCACATAGGGCGGGGGGCCAGGATCTGGGACCCCTGCACCTGCAGACCCCGACAACCAAAGGCCTGGGTTGTCGGGAAGAGGCCCTTGTCCTCATCAACATCGGGACAAGGTGCTTTGGGGTGGGGGGCTGTAGTGCACCATGTTGAGGGCATGTGGCCTGGTACGGTTCAGGAAGGAGGTGGACACTCGCTTGTCCCCCACCCCCTTCCTGACCAGCCGGGCTGCATGCTCGGATAAGGATCTGGTATGGTTTTTGGGGGGACGCCCACGTTTTTTTGGCGTAGGTGGTACCCCTTAAAATCCATATCAGACCGAAGGGCCCGGTGGTATGCTCCTGGAGGGGGAACCCATGCCTTTTTTTATTTAAAATTTGGCGTGGAGTTCCCCCTCAAGATCATCAGAGCATGCCAAAGTCGCATGCCAAAGTTGGATAAGGCAAGACAGAGATCCGACTTTAATGATATTCAATGGGCTGAAGTAAGATCAAAGTCGGACCAAAGAATTACAGGGAGCATTTTCAAAGTCGGACCAGTTAAGGCGGCTCCCAAAGGGAAACATTGAATTTCATACGTCATGCGACATGAGCTCCCAATGTCGGAGCGCTTGTCGCACCGGTGTAAACCCGGCCTCAACCATGAATCCGGTATCATTGTTTTCACCTGGCAATTCCTGATCAGATAAAAGTGATCCGAGTGACAATTGCCACTGCCTTTACTGGCCTTTCCCTTCTGATCAGGCAGCGTGGTATGGATGTGACTGGCAGCATCTCCTTCCTGAGACACAGTGAGAGATACTGATGTTGGTCCTCTCCCTGTGTGATGTCATAAACTGGAAGCAACGAGGATTTAATCACTTCCAGTTTTGGTCTCATATTAAAAAAAGCCATTAACGGTTTGTGAAAGCATCTGATCAAACCGATCTTTGTTTAGATGCTTTAGAGTTCAGAGGAAAGATCTGGGGTCAAACCGATCCCAGATCTCTCCAAAAAAAGGACCCATCATGGCCGACCCATGTTGTTCATCCCTTCTGATAAATAGAGTTAATAAAAAAATAAAATAAGGGTACAATGTAAATAATAAAAAAATGTTTTAAAAGCGGCCCATATCTCCATTCTTACATACAAATGTGAACGTGCACGTAGGTCTCAAATGCATATGCAACCAGTGATCTCAACACATATCTGAGGTATCGCCAGAAACATGAGAGCAAGAGCAATAATTCTTGCACCAGACCTTCTGTGTAACTCTAAACTGGTATCCTGCAAAGGCAATTAAAGTATCGCACCTATGGAGATTTATAGGTACTGAAGTTGGACGACATTCCACAGGCGTACGCAATTTAAAAATGTTACATGTTAGGCATCTATTTATTTGGCGTAACAGCATTTTTTAAGGTTTGCCAAACAACTGGGTATTATATTGTGTTTTCTTGCATTAAAATTAAAGTGCACTTTTTCCTACAAATTAGCATTTGAAAAAAAATGCGCAAATATTATTAGAGGTCGACCGATATATCGGCCGGCCGATATATCGGCCGATATTTGCCGTTTTTTAAATAATCGGCATCGGCCGATTGTTCTGATAAAAAGCCGATTCTACAGCGGGACTTTGAAATGATCTCTGTAAGAAGTCAGTGTGAGTTGCCTGAGTCGTCATAGCAACACTTTCCTCCTCTCTGGGCAGACTGCCAAGAAAAGAACTAAATGATACAATGTTTACACTTCTGAATGAATGAAGTCATCTCTGTGTGTAGAAGTTCTCAGTTTAACCATTTAAAGACTAAATCTTTTCTGACACTTGTTGCTTACAAGTAAAAATCCAGTATTTTCTGCCAGAAAATCACTTAGACCCCCCAAAAATTATATATATATTTTTAGCAGAGATCCTAGGGAATAAAATAGCGGTTGTTGCAATATTTTATGTCACACGGCATTTGCACAGAGGTCTTTCAAATGCATTTTTTTGGGAAAAAAAATACACCATTTAAAATATAAAAATAAAATAAAAACAGTAAAGTTAGCCCATTTTTTTTTTTTTTTGTCCAAAAGTTTTTATTTAATATATAGGTTTTTTTTTTTTTTTATCTAGATCATACATACAACTAAACTGATTGGAGGTTTGTTTTGTTTAATAAATGTTTAAGTGTAAGAAATTTTCTGTATCACTTATGAAGGCCGCTTTCACACTGGAGCGGGCAGGCGTTGATGGTAAAACGCAAGTTTTAGCGGCTCTTTACCATCATTTTAGCGGTGCTATTTGGCTGCTAGTGGGGCACATATAACCCAGCTAGCGGCCAAGGAAGAGGTTAAATGCGCCCATGAAGCACCGCTGCCAAATCGCATTGCATGCGCTTCGGCAGTGGTGCCCATTCATATCAATGGGCAGGAGTGGTGGAGGAGCGGTATACACCACTCCAAACGTGCTGCTTGCAGGACTTTTTTTTTTAAGATCCTGCCAGTGCATCGCCTCAGTGTGAAAGCACTCTGTCTTTCACACAGACTGCAGGGGAGCCATTTTGCAGGCACTTTACAGGCGCTATTTTTAGCCCAAAAGCGCCTTAAAAAATGCCCCAGTGGGAAAGGTGTGTTAGATCAAGGGGGATTAAAAATAAATAAGTAAAATAAAATCGGCCTAACATATCGGCCCAAAAAAATCGGCATCATATATCGGCTATCGGCCGCCATGATTTCTAAATATCGGCATCGGCATCGGCCAGAGAAAAACCCATATCGGTCGACCTCTAAATATTATGTGACATAAATATGTGCAACACTCACCATTTTATTTTCTAGGGCATCTGCTTAAAAAACATACTGGTATATAATATTTGGGGGTTCTAAGTAGTTTTCTAGAAAAAAATGCTGTTTTTTACATGTAGGAGAAGAATGTCAGAATTGGCCCGGACTGGAAGCAGTTAAAACCAACAACAAGGTGCATGCCAACATGTGGACCTCTCTCTTTCATTTACGATTTAAATTATTTCGAAGTGCCAGAAGTATACCTTGCTTTGAAAAACCACAGGCTTGCTGGCTGGATCACCAAAAGAAAATAGAAGAAAGAAAGCCTTAAAAAGTAAATTAATGTAGCCATAACATCCGTACACACGGTTGGACATTCTGCCAACCAAATCCGTTGGATTTTGTCCGACGGATTTCGTCCGAAACTGTTGCATACACACGGTCGGACGAAGTTGTCAGAAAATCCGATCGTTCAGAACGTGATGACGTTATTTCGTTATGACGGGACTACGTTCAGGCTAGTAGCCAATAGCTTTGGTGTAGGAATTTGATCTGAGCATGCGTGGCACTTTGTCCAATCGGAATTCTCTACACATGATCGGAGTATGTCCGATCGGACCAGTTTGTCGGAAAATATTTCCAACAAGTTGGAAAATTGGGTCCGACGGATATTCCGACGGAATCAGTCCGATGCATACCACACACAGTCGGATTATCCGACAACACGGTCCGATAGGACACATTCCGACGGATTCTCCGACTGTGTGTACAAAGGCTAAGAATTGGTAAGCTGCAATATAATAAATGTTAATAAATGTTTACTTTTGGGTTTAACAGCACTTTAAACTGGTCCTGTAGGAACACAAATGGCAGTAAAAACCAGAGAGGCTCTAACCAACAATTTCATGCTATATATAAAACGAAATGAAAAGCTTTGGCCTGAGTTGGGCTTCAAGTCAAACATCAATGATAAATTCAGAACAACAATCAAGCTTTCATTGCATAAGAACAAGTCAGAGGAGAAATGTAAAAATACAGTGAATTGAAAAAGCATTCATACCCTGAAGTTCTCCACATTTTGTCATTTTACAACCAAAAAACGTAAATTTATTTTATTGGAATTTTATGCGATAGACCAACATATACTGGCACATCATTGTGAAGTGGAAGGAAAATGATAAAATGGTCTTCAAAAATGTTTGCAAATAAATATCTGAAAAGTATGGCATGCTTTTGTATTCAGTACCCCGCCGAGTCAATACTTGTAAAACCACCTTTCCCTGCAATTACAGCTGTAAGTCTATTTGAGTATGTCTACCAGCTTTGCACATCTAGAGAGTGAAATTTTTGCCCATTCTTCAATGCAAAATAGCTCAAGCTCTGTCAGATCGGATGGAGAGCGTTTGTGAACAGCAATTTTCAAGTCTTGCCACAGATTCTCAATTGGATTTAGGTCTGGACTTTGAATGGTCCATTCTAAAACATGAATATGCTTTGATCTAAACCATTCCATTGTAGCTCTGGCTGTATGTTTAGGATTGTTGTCCTGCTGGAAGGTGAACCTCTTCCCCAGTCTCAAGTCTTTTGCAAACTCAAACAGGTTTTCTAAGATTGCCCTGTATTTGGCTCCATCCATCTTCCCATCAACTCTGACCAGCTTCTGTGTCCCTGCTGAAGAAAATCATAACAACATGATGCTGCCACCACCATGTTTCACAGTGTGTTCAGGGTGATGTGCAGTGTTAGTTTTCCGCCACAGATAGCGTTTTGCTTTTAGGTCAAATAGTTAAATTTAGGTCTCATCTGATGGATCTTCTTCCATGTTTGGTGTGTCCCCCACGTCTTCTTACAAACTGCAAATGGGACTTCTTATGGCTTTCTTCTTGCCACTTTTCCATAAAGGCCAGATTTGTGGCGTTCATGATTAATATTTGTCCTGTGGACAGATTCTCCCACCTGAGTTGTAGATTTTTTTTTTTTAAAACCTAACCCTGCTTTAAACTTCTCCACAACTTTATTTGTGACATATCTGGTGTGTTACTTGGTCTTCATGATCCTGTTTGTTCACTAAAGGTTCTCTAACAAACCTTTGAGGGCTTTCACAGAACAGCTGTATTTATACTGAGATTAAATTACACACGGGTGGACTGTATTTACTAATTAGGTGACTTCTGAAGGCAATTGGTTCCACTAGATTTTAGTTAGGTGTACCAGAGTAAATGGGGCTGAATACAAAGGCACGCCAGACGTTTCAGATATTTATTTGTAAAAACATTTGAAAACCAATTAATCGTTTTCCCTCCACTTCACAATTATGTGCTAGTTTGTATTGGTCTAGCACATAAAATCCCAATAAAACACATTTACGTTTTTGGTTGTAACATGAAAAAAATTTGGAAAATTTCAAGGGGTTTGAATACTGTTTGTGCGTGTAATATATATATATATATATATATATATATATATATATATATAAAATGAACATTCCATTGCTGAGGTTTATACTGTGTTTATGGTACAGTTATATGTGGAAAGTTACTCAGTAGGTGGAAGTACATTTAGAAAGATGTGGTATATATAACGTGATGTCAGCTAATTAAAACAGCTGGTAGACAATGCCCTGGAGTAAGAGCTGAAGATCTGACTTTAGATAAGATCATCTGTTGGTTATTGCCCAGTACATTAGTTGACATTGTAGGTGTAAATGAATGGGTAAAACTGCAGATGGTAGTGTGATCTCTGGGGTAGAAGGAGGAAGGAAGCTGCGCTTGCTTTTCAATTTAACACACTGAAAAACCTTGAACACTCCAGGCCAGATTTGAACAGAAATGCTATAAAACGATCATCCTTAATAATGTGTAATTACTTTGTACCTTGCTAATTACAGAGTTGATGTCCTGCTTACATTTACAGAAGTCAACTGCTAACAGTTAACCCACAGTGATATGAAAATCGATAAGAAATTAAGAAAAATTAATTCTAATGAAATAACATGCAGACCAGAAACCCCAAAAAATTAAATGCAAAATTAATCATTCTTTGAGTAATGGCAATTCTCTAATGAAAACTTGCAAAGGTTGTTCTGAAATGCAGAAGTGTTTTCTAATAATTCAGTTAATTTAAATTAATTTTAATGTTCAAGACATTTAAATTCTCAGCCAAGTAGAGGAGGCATACTTGTATTTGAATGCTTATAGCAGGCTTAAGTGTATAAATAAAAAAATAATAATGCCCCCCTTTCCTTCCCTGTTGACATAGAATATAATGCTCATTTTACCAAAGCATGATCTGATACAGAGAAATATTTCTCTTAAAAGCGGAAGTAAACCAGTTTTTTTTCTCCCATTGCATACTAGTACATTATGTGAAACTTACCTTAAAATTAAGTCCTCCAGAGTAGCGCTGTCCATCTTCATCCGTTCCAAGTTCCGGGTTCACAGACTCTGGCCATAAGAGTTGCCAGAGCCACATGCGCGTGGGAGCCGCCGTTCACGGCACAGGACTGCCATTCCTTCAGAGCTGTATGAGTGACGTCACCAGCTGCATCAAAATTAAATCTCTCCTAAAAGGTGAACATTTAGGAGAGATTTACTGTACCTATAGGTAAGCCTTACTTTAGGCTTACCTATAGGTAAAAGTCATGCATGGGAGTTTACTCCCACCTTAAAGTGGTTGCAAACCCCTTACAGTCACTTTAACCTACAGGCAAGCCTAGATTAAGGCTTACCTGAAGGTGCAAGAAATATCTCCCAAACCATTTGCAAGAATAGTGTCACCGATGTCTACGGCGCATGCACCGTAGACATTGGGCGCAGGTGCACTGAGCATACCGTTAGCGGCGGCACCAGTGCACATGCGTGGGAGTGATGTCATCGCAGCTCCAGCCAGTCGGGTATCATGGCAGCGACGGAGGTGGTGACCAAGGACTGCTGCGGGGGCTTCGATCTCAGGTAAGTAACTCATAATGAGCTAGTATGCCATGCATATTAGCTCATTATGCCTTTGCCTTGCAGGGAGTCTTTTTTTTCTTCTTCTTAAGAGGCTTTACTTCCTCTTTAAAGCAGAACTAAAGTTTCACAAACACAAACTGCAAGCATGCAGGCTCTTTATTGCAGACGAGCAATGTCTTTTCTGCAGTAAAATACACCTATCTGCCTGCTAACTGTCTTCAACGGCATGTAAACTGAACTGAGCATGGGCAGCTCAGCTTACATCACTGGTACCGTCTCTGTGCCAGGATAACCGACTTCTTCGCATTTGCAAGCGTTACTTCATCATGAGATGGCTAATGAAGACGGGGGCCGTGACCGGCACCCAGCACAGGATAGGAACCATTGAAGGGAAGGTTTAGCTTTAATGGAATGGAAAATAGAAGTTGGGACTTGAGTGAAGCATATTATTGGACAATGAATAATTATTAAACATATATTTATTTGTTCCTTCTACAATGGTGATTTTCCATATATATGACAGTAAGTATATGCATGATTACAAATTTTGCAATAAAACATGATTGTAACATAAATAATATGACACATAACATGGTGTGGGCAAGTATCCTCCATGACAGGATTCCATATAGGAATATATAGCATGTTGGGTCCAAAATATATTGCATTAAAAGCACGGAAGACCGTCTGTAGGACATGGTGCATCTATGTAAGCCCGGCGCGTTTCGCAGGACAGTGCCGGCTCTTCAGGGGCCGATGCAGCATCATTCTATAGTGTGACTCCTTTCATATAGTCCTTGTCCTTTGGTTTCCATGCACAGTTGATGCGAGTATTTCTAGCATTGTCAGTTTGGTCCTTTATACCTACTACTTTTCCCAATCTTTGAGTATATTTATTAAACTTGGCTACTTATGTACATTTATATTTTTATAAAATGATGCTGCATCAGCCCCTGAAGAGTCAGCATTATCCCATGAAACGCGTCAAACTTGTATAGATGCACCATGTCCTACAGACGATCTACCATGCTTTTAATGCAATATATTTTAGACCCAATATGCTATATAGTCCTATAGAGAATCCGGTCATAGAAGATACTTGTCCACAATATGTTATGTTACATGTCATGTTATTTATGTTACAATCATGTTTTATTGCAAAATTTGTAATCATGCATGTACTTACTGTTGTATACATGAAAAATCATCATTGTAGAAGGAATAAATATGTTTAATAATTATTCATTGTCCAATAATATGCCTCACTCAAAGTCCCAACTTCTTTTTTTCCATTCCATGCTACTAGGGATGGAGGCACATGTGTATGTGTGTACATATGAGTCTCATATCAAGTCCCAAACCCTTTTTTCCAGGTTTAGCTTTACTACACCCCCCAGGGCAGCTAAAAGTCTGTGCCGCTCTAAAATTATGGAATGTGGGCTGTACCTCTTACCAACGTCATTATATACAATGCTGGACCAAGGGTGGCTGAACCCACATTGTATGCCAAGTTAGGTTAAACAATAAATGATTATTTCATTTTCATATAGTTTACGATCATAAGGAAAAATAGGGTTCAACCAGAACAAGGATATTACCAGTAGAGCAAAGTTGCTACGTTAAAGTGAAATGTTAGTTGTGCCTAAGCAATACCCAGACATTTACATTTTGACTGCTACTGAAAAAAAAGGCAAAAAGCAATGCACTTCCCGTGCCTACAGTCCTGGTGCCCAGCTTGCTGTTCTTTGACACTTGGGGGTCCTGCACGCATTAGTCTGTGTATTAAAGTGGTTGTAAACCCTTACAACACACTTTGACCTACAGGTAAGCCTAGATTAAGGCTTACCTGTAGGTCCAAGAAATATCTCCTAAACCTACACGGTTTAGGAGATATTTGCCGAAAGACAGGCACCGCTGACTACGGCACATGCGCCACAGACAGCGGCGCGCAGGTGCACTGAGCGCAGCACCGTCAACGACAAAGATGACGCGCGTGGCGGCTCCCGTGCGCATGCGCGGGAGTGACGTCATCGCGGCTTCGCCGAATGACAGCGGCGGAGCAGCGAGACCCACCGAGAGGATGGATGTGCCGGACTACAGGGGACAGCGGTGACATCGCTGGCTCCTGTGTCAAGTAAGTGACACATAATGGACTACTATGCAATGCATAGTGGTCCATTATGCTTTGCCTTTGCAGGGAATGAAAGAGGAAGTAAATCATCTGGGTTTACTTCCTCTTTAAAGGAGTTGCAGGCATATCTGGCAAGTACTGGCTGTGTGGGTTTACTTCCTCTTTAACTACCTATGTGAAAAAAAAATAGTTACACTGGATTCCAGTAGTTAAATGGTTTGATGTATTTCTTTCTAACTTGCTTTCATTTTCTTTGCTGTCCAATATTTTTTTTTAATTATAATAAACAGTATCAAATGAGGTACACAAATGATTATAATGTCTCTAGTCTATGACTCTTTCCAAAAGCATGTCCCCCATCTCAGACAACTTTTATATCACAAATATATCATGACTGCAGTCTCTGACCATCTCTTGTAACATGTTGGCTGTCTCTGACCATCTCCTGCTATCTCTAAGCATCTCTTGTAGCACATGTGCAATTCCTGACCATTGTCTGCAATCTTTGATAACTTTCTGTAGCATTACATCAATACTATATGTGATCTTTTGACAATGCCAGGGGCTTCACTTAAAGACCTCTAGTCAAGTAAGTTGACAATCACTGGCCTACAGTCTCAAAGCTGTATATACTCAGTGTGAGATCTAAGGTACTGCTGTAATTCACTGCTAATCTCAGGAAATTTAAAGTAAAATTTGGGGATGTCACAACTGAATGGCATATTGTTTTCCTTGTTGTAGAAGGAAGTTACAGATCTATCTATATCTATGTATCTATGTAATTTATTCTGTTGATCTGTGCCTACACCTCTCTTGCTACTTCTTATATATGCCCCCACCCATCATTAAATTAATGGTGCTCAGTTGGACAGCTTTGACGAGAGGAAGCAAATCCCCGCTCCTCTACTGGAATGGCTAAATTTCATGTCTGCGTGACCAGCATTAAGGAATGAACACATTTTAAAGAGCCCTTGATGTTTATTTATTACAGGTACTTATATAGTGCTGTCAATTTACGCAGCACATTACATAGATTGTATATTCAAATCAGTCCCTGCCCTCAAGGTGCTTACAATCACATTCACACAACATACATATACTAGGGCCAATGGAGACAGTAGCCAATTAACCTACCAGCATGTCTTTGGAGTGTGGGAGGAAACCAGAGTCCCTGGAGGAAGCCCAGGCAAACACAGAGAGAACATGCAAACTCCAGGCAGGTAGTGTCGTGGTTGGGATTTAAACGGATGACCCTAATGCTGCTAGGCGGAAGTGCTACCACTTAGCCCCTGTGCTGCCTCCTGATGTTGCACTGTTGCGTCCAGATGTGTTTAGAATTGAAACTGAAATCTAATCTGTCTAGTTCTTCATCCTCGTTGCTCCCCAGGCCCTGACTCCATAGAAGCCATTGCTTTCATGCACTGCTCTGAAGATGGGAAACAAACTTAAATCAACTACCGTATATACTCGAGTATAGGCCGACCCGAATATAAGCCGAGGCCCCCAATTTACCCCCAAAAAACTGGAAAACTTATTGACTCGTGTATAAGCCGAGGGTGAGACATGGCTGTCCATCCCTGTGTGTCCGTCCATCCCTGTGTGTGTGTCCGTCCATCCATCCCTGTGTGTGTGTCCATCCATCCATCCATCCCTGTGTGTGTGTCCGTCCATCCATCCCTGTGTGTGTATCCATCCATCCATCCATCCCTGTGTGTGTGTGTGTGTATTCATCCATCCATCCATCCCTGTGTGTGTGTGTGTGTGTGTGTGTGTGTATCCATCCATCCATCCATCCCTGTGTGTGTGTGTGTGTGTGTGTGTATCCATCCATCCATCCATCCCTGTGTGTGTGTGTGTGTGTGTGTGTGTGTGTGTGTGTGTGTGTGTGTGTGTGTGTGTGTGTGTGTGTGTCCGTGCAGCCTTGTGTGTGTGTCCAGCCTACCTGTGTCCCAAGCCTCCGTCCCGAGCCGCCGTCGTCCCGAGCCTCCTCTGTCCCGTGCCTCCTCTGTCCCGTGCCTCCTCTGTCCCGTGCCTCCTCTGTCCCGTGCCTCCTCCGTCCCGTGCCTCCTCCGTCCCGTGCCTCCTCCGTCCCGTGTCGTGCCGATGGATCGCCGCTCCAGGATCGCCGCTCTTCTCGGCGGCCATTCTACAATTCAAAAGCCGCGCCTCCGTCCTCCGCCTGTGATAGGCGGAACACTCAATTTCCCAGCAGCCTGTGTTCCGCCTATCACGGACATCCTCTCATACTCGTCCGTAGTATGAGAATGAACGGATGTCCGTGATAGGCGGAACACTGACTGCTGGGAAATTCAGTGTTCCGCCTATCACAGGCGGAGGCGGAGAAGGAGGCGCGGCTTTTGAATTTTAATGTCCGCCGTCTGTCTGCTCGATACGCTGATCGAGCAGTCAGACAGCGGTGACTCGAGTATAAGCCGAGGGGGCACTTTCAGCCTCAAAAAAGAGGCTGAAAATCTCGGCTTATACTCGAGTATATACGGTATATACAATTTTCCACAAATGGCTTTATAATAGAAGGTTGTATCAGTGCTATAAACTAGTGGTTCAGGATTTACAGCTGGTCAAGGGCATAAAGGAAGGGATTGCATGGCTCAGCGGACTGTTCTTAACCGAGAAGTAAACCCCTTGTTTTGGGATTTGTGAAGGAAATGAAATTGGACTTGAGATCACTTCTGTTCTAAGAAGGCTCTACTGTGCCTGGTTGATTGAAGAGACTTTTGGTTCTTTTGACCCACCTCACCCTAACCTGTCTAGTTAATAATTTTTATGTAACTGCTGGAAATACAATTTATTTATGCCCCCTTTCCTGGCCAGTAGGCTTTTTTTCTTTATTGTTCATTTGTGGTTCAGTAAACAAAAATTACACAATTTCATTTCTGCCTCTAAACCTGAAACATACTTTGAATACATTATAATAAAAATGCCTCTTCATTAGCCATAAATTATCTTTGCTGATCAAACTGCTCTTTTATTCTACAGGCCGAAAGCCAAAGACTCTGGCAAAGTAGCTCATTTTACACGAGCAAATTATGGAAAGAGACGTTCTTACAAATAACTGCACAGTTGCTGAAAGACATGTAAACAGACATACCATATGGTCGGATGTTTACCATATCCTTCTAACTACAATTCTAAATGAGATCTTACATGGGATATATCAAAATTACTAAGTGCTAGGCTGAGAATAAGAAAGCTCAGCTTATAGGATATACGTATTGATTTTAAGAGAACTAAAACATCATCATTGGCTTAGACCAGGGGGTCTGCAAAATTTCTAAGCAAAGGGACAATTTTCTGTCCTTCAGGCTTTAGTGGGGCCGGACTGTGGCTAGTGGGTGTAGAAAATGCCCCGGCATCAGTGCCCCATCATTGGTTTTAATGGGAGAAATATTGCCCAATAGATGGTGGCAGTAAGGGGAATGGAACTCCATCATTGGTGTCAGTTGGTGAAATAGGGCCCCAAAGACCAGATAAAAGGCAAGCAAAGGGCCCCTGGGCTGCAGTTTAGAGACCACTGGCGTAGACCATATTAAAACACCTTTTAGAAAATCTGGCCATAGCCATTTCTTAACCACTTTTCATCCGTGCTATAGCCGAAAGATGGCTACAGCGTGCCATACCAGTGCCGGATGAGCATCAATAGACATCCTTCGGACTGGGCTGATCACAGAACAGGGTGAGAAGAATAGAAGAAAGCCAGTAACCGGCTTCTATTACAGGGACATCGGTCCCAATCTGTGTCCACCTGTGCTGCTAATAGGTGCCAACCAGTGCCACCTATCAGCGCCCATCAGTGCCCCCCCATTGCTATCAGTGTTGCCAATCCATGCCTCATCACCAGTGTCACCTATTAGTGCCGCCTACCAGTGACCATCAGTGCCGCTTAACAGTGCTCATCAGTGATGTCTATCAGAGCCCAATTGTGCCACCTATCAGTGCTGCTTCATCAGTGGCCATCAGTGCAGTTTTATCTGTGGCCATTAGTGCCATCTATCAGTGCAGCCTCATTAGCTCACATCAGCGAAGGAGAAAAATTACCTATTTGCAAAATGTTATTACAAACTGATGATTTCTTTTTTTTGTTTTTTCAAAATATGCATATTTTTTTGTTTCTTTACCAAAAAATAAAAAGCCCAGTGGTGATTAAATAGGACCAAAAGAAAATTCTATTGGTGTGAAAAAAATGATAAAAATGTAGTTTGGGTACAGTGTTGCATGACTGCACAATCGTCATTCAAAATGCAACAGCGCTGAAAGGTAAAAATTGGCCTGGGCAGGAAGGGGGTATAAGTGCCCAGGAAGCAAGTGGTTAAAATTTGCCTATATAATGAACTGCCAAAAGCCAGATAAGAATAAAATCAGGCTTGCAGTGGGAGTGCCTGCTCTGTAAGCTGATAGGTGGGAGGAGATAATTAGATGAAAGTGTTAAGCTGGCTATAGATGGATAAAAATTCGGCCAGTTCAGCAGGGACCACTTTGATCAATCCATGGCCGCTCCCCTTCATAAGAAGTTGATCTAATGATTGACCTGCAGCACTGATCAGTGTATTCTGGCAGCACAATGGGGAGCATTCCTTCACCCACGTTGAATGTGTGGATGGACAAACATGTTCGTTCTTTTTTGGCCATCAAAAAAAATCCATCTTATGTCCAGCTTCCAAACTTTGATGCTTATAATTGCAATTCTGTCCAGCATGTTTAACCACTTGCCGCCCGCCCTATAGGGAATTGACGGTGGCAAAGTGGTTTCATAATCCTAACCGGACGTCATATGACGTGATTAGGATTATGAGCCGCTGCGCGCCCCCGGGGGCGCGCATTGCGGTGATCGTTGTTGCGGGGTGTCAGTCTGACACCCGGCAACTACGTTCTCGGTAAAGAGTCTCCGACGGAGACTCTTTACCATGTGATCAGCCGTGTCCAATCACGGCTGATCACAGTGTAAATGGGAAGAGCTGGTGATCGGCTTTCCCTCACTCGCGTCTGTCAGACGCGAGTAGAGGAGAGCCGATCGGCTGCTCCTCTGACAGGGGGGGTCTGTGCTGATCGATTATCAGCACAGCCCCCCCGAGGATGCCCACACTGGACCACCAGGGACACCACTAGACCACCAGGGAAAAGGTAATAAAATCCATAATCCTCCCTAGACCACCAGGGATGCCAGTCAGCACAATGGGTGCCAATCAGTGCCCATAATGGATGCCAATCAGTGCCCACAATGGGCATCACTGATTGGCATGCATTATTGTTTGGCACTGATTGGCATCCATTACTATAACACCGATGCCGCCTATGAGTGCCCACCTGTGCCGCCTATGAGTGCCCACCTGTGCCGCCTGAGTGCCCACCTGTGCCGCCTGAGTGCCCACCTGTGCCGCCTATGAGTGCCCACCTGTGCCGCCTATGAGTGCCCACCTGTGCCGCCTATCTATGCCCACCTGTGCCGCCTATCCATGCCCACCTGTGCCGCCTATCCATGCCCACCTGTGCCGCCTATCCATGCCCATCCGTGCCGCCCATCCGTGCCAGCTATCAGTGCCAATTTGTGCCACCTATCAGTGTCCGTCCGTGTTGCCCATCCGTGTCGCCCATCAGTGCCGCCTATCAGTGCCACTTCATTGGTGCCACATTGGTGCCCATCAGTGCCACCTTATCAGTGCCCATCAGTGTAGCCCCATCAGTGCCCATCAGTGAAGGAGAAAACGTACTTATTTACAAAGTTTTGAAACTGAAACAAAAAAAAAACATTTTTTTTTTCAAAATTTTCGGTATTTTTTTATTTGTAGCGCAAAAAATAAAAACCGTAGAGGTGATCAAATACCACCAAAAGACAGCTCTATTTGTGGGAAAAAAATGATAAAAATTTAATTTGGGTACAGTGTAGCATGACCGCGCAATTGTCATTCAAAGTGCGACAGCGCTGAAAGCTCAAAATTGGTCTGGGCAGGAAGATGTTTAAGTGCCCTGTATTGAAGTGGTTAAAACAGTTATCAAAGGTGTTTTCACTTTCCATAATCTGAGGAGGTGGATGGATTGGAACGCATTGGAAAGCATTACTTTGCTTCTTTTTTTTTTTTTTGTTAAAACATTTTATAGACATATGTTTTAACCACTTGATCTCCGGAACCCCCTAATGACAAAGCCATACTTTAACTGACAATTGCGCAGTCCTCCAACACTGCACCCAGATAAAATTGATGTCATTTTTCCCCACAAATAGATCTTTTGGTGGTATTTGTTTGCCACTGCATTTTTTATTTTGTGCTATAAACAAAAAAAGACAGACAATTTTGAAAAAACTATTTTTTTTACTTTCTGCTCTAAAACACACGCAATATAAAAAAAAAATCGAATTTCTTCATAAATTCAGGCCAATATGTATTCTGCTACATGTTTTTGGTAAAAAAAATAAAAATCCCAATAAGTGTATATTGCTTGGTCTACGCGAATGTTATAGCATCTACAAACTATGGCAGGGGTCGTGAATTAACCTCCTTGCGTCCACGCTATAACCAAATTACGTCTACAGCACAGACCTACATTCGGAGTAAGGGGCGATCTTTACCCCTTACCACATGATCAGCTGTCAGCCAGGATTGTTCTTTTACATGTATTACTGAATAAACTAGGACTAATCATGTTCAACTGTCTGCTGTGAGACTGTGTTTACTCTTCAACCCATTGAGCACTGGCCGTTTGTTTTGTTATACACTGTTTATCCATACCCTCCAGCGATGGCTGCATTCCAGGTGCACTGGGCTCAATTCCCATTTCATTAACAATGCCCTTTCCTCCCCATCCACAGATGGCCATGTTTTAGCGTTGGAGGCCTCACCTCTTATGACATCACCATCCATCATGCCCCAGGCGGTGATGTAATAAGGGGCGGGGCCTCCAGGTGACGTCACACAGTGATCCTGCCCCATGCCAATATAAGTAGTGGCACACTGCGCACCCGGCACTGGAGAGAGCGTTGAGTCAACATTGGAAGAACAGAGGGAGAAGACAGCAGACAAGACCCAGCAAAAGTGCTAGAAGATACCGGAGAAGACCCAGCAGAGGCAGAAGACAGCGGACAGCGGGAGAAGAATCAGAGAGGGCTAGAAGACATCAGCGGAGAATACCTGGAGAGGAAAGAAGAACCGGCAGAAGCAGATGATGTCAGCAGAAGAGGAAGCAGAGCCGGAGAGTGACAATGGAGCTTTATTTTTGACACTTTTTTTTGGTGAATGGGTAGGGGTACAATGTACCCCATACTCATTCACATAGGGTGGGGGGCCGGAATCCGGGGGACCTCTTGTTAAAGGAGACTTCCAGATTCCGATAAGCCACCCGCCCACAGACCCTGACAACCAATCGCCGGGGTTGTCCGGAAGAGGCCCTTGTCGCATCAACATGGCCCCCCGCCCAAAAGCACCCACCCCCCATGTTGAGGGCATGTGGCCTGGTACGGTTCAGGACAGGGGAGGGTGCTCGCTCATCCCCACCCCCTTTCCTGACCTGCCAGGCTGTGTAAGGGTCTGGTATGGATTTGGGGGGGGGGGGGGGCATGCCGTGTTTTTTTTTTATTTGCTGTAGAGTACCTCTTCAAGATTATCAGAGCACAAGTCGCATGCCAAAGTCGGATCAGTCAAGACCGCAATCCGACTTTGAAGTAGGATCAAAGTCGGACCAAAGTAGTGCAGGGAGCATGCCGCTAGAGGACAATGCAGAAGGATACCTAGAGAATGGACAGAAAAATAATATTAAAGAAGGGCTGCCTCTTAACTATTTTGGTTGGTCATAATACTAGATGGGCTGGCAATGGGGTTGGGTCTGAGCGGTGTATGGACGGAGTTTGAAAAGTGATGACCGAGAGGAAAACTCTCTCTTGCCATTTTGAGCCCGGCTGACGAGATAATAGCTAGAGGATGACCTTACGTAATGTATCATTGATGTTTTTGTAATGCTCTGTAATATTTTCCTTTAGTGTTTTTTATGCTAGCATTTTCGATTTTCTTTGGAAATAAATAAGACGTTGTTTTACTAAGCAGTGTATTTGTTTCCATAGCTAACCTTATATCAGTGTACTATCAACAGTAACATTATCAGAGTTTTAATAGACTAGCTAACTATAGGAATAGCCAAGTTAATACATATATGGAATAAATAGAGGGAATCCACAACCACCCGGGTAATATTTATTTCAGGAGGCTTTGATCTAAGGTGAGTATTTCACAATGCGCTAGTATGCTAAGCATACTAGTGTATTATGCCTTTGTCTTGAAGGCAGAAGGTTTTTTATCTTAATGCATTCTATGCATTAAGAAAATATGCCTTCTTTGTGCAGCAACCCCCTCACACTTACCCGAGTCTATCTCTGTCCAGCGATGTCCACGAGTGTCTCGGCCATCCGAGATTCTCCCTCCTGCTTGGCTGAGACACAGCAGCAGCGCAACTGGCTGCCACTGCTATCAATCACAATCAGAAGAGAAGGAGGTGGGGCCGAATCAGGGCTCCATTTCTGAATGGACACAGGGTGCTATGACTCTGCTCAGGTAGGTGCCCCGATAGCAAGCTGCTTTCTGTGGGGACACTGAACAGCAGGGAAGGGGCAGGATCACAGAAGAGGGACCCGAGAAGAGGAGGATCTGGGCTTCTCTGTGCAAATCCACTGCAAAAGAGCAGGTAAGTATAACATGTTTGTTATCTTTTTTATAAGAAAAAAAAATGACTTTACAATCACTTTAAGATACTGGCTAGGACGTCAGTGGCTGACAAAAGCCAGCCTATAACAGTTTATGTAGACAGTAAAGTTAACTCTGTAACTACACAATAAAACTAACAATAGTGTGCCCATTTTCATCAGTGTGGGTGTTATGTTACTAGGAGACTGTGTCTTTGAAATTATTATGTAAAGAATATATAGAGGAATATGGTAAGGCTGTAAAAAAGTGGATTAACAGAAATCCAACAAAAGGACAATACAAAAGACATCAACTGCAGAGAAGAGGTACATGATGTCTAACATTTCTTCTTCAATGCTATACAATTAAACCTTTGCCCATAAAATTCAATAGCATTTATGCTATTGTATTCCAAATCTTCCCAACAGATCCACATGCTTTTACAATAGATTAATTTCACACAAAATGCAGAAAAGTACTGCAAAGTAAGGAAATAGCAACACAAACCATTCCCTTTACAAAATACATCCTTTTTAGTCCACAAATGTCACTTTTAAGTTGTTGCTATTAGTGGGTTCCTATTTTTCAGCAATATAAAGAAAACTTTAGAAAAGGGAGTCCTCGAGTACTCCTTAGGCCCCTTTCATACGGGGTGGATCCGCTCAGTGGACTCCACTAGCTCCACGTGGGATCGCTCCGTTGATCCCCACTGAGCAGGCGGATGACAGGTCCGTTTCTGCTCACTGTACAGGGATGGACCTGTCAGAGCCTCACTGTTCTCTATGGGAGGATCGGATGAAAACAGACAGCATGTCCGTCTTCATCCAATCCCATCTGCTGGTGAACGCATTGCCATCCGTCTGTTTCCAGCGGATCTTATTAGATCAGATTGCAGGCGGGTGCCAGCGAAAACATCTCCGCTGACATATGCCTGCCCATTTAAGTCAATGGGTGGCCCGCTCAGATCTGCCTGACAGGCGGATCTTTGCAGGCTGATCGTGTGAAAGGGGCCTTATAGGTCATGCTGCAGGATTACTAATTACCACAACTGTTCTTACAGAGTCCACTAAACATGACATGGCAGGGGTACTTGAGAGTAACTGAAGAAAAACCACAAAAATGTATGTACAGTATGTATGCCTTTTCACTAAAGTGTATGTCCAGCCAGAACTTTTTTCTTAGTTCTTGAACTGTGAAGGTTATTTTTACAGCAATTAGAGAATGAGTTAGAAAGCTTTACCCTGACCTCCTGTCCTGCTGACAATCCAATAAAGACACAAGCAACAATTACTTAATTTAGTAGAGTAGAATGCTAGAACCCTTGTCAGAATTTTATTTGTGTGTCCAAGTGGTAGATTTCCCTCACTTCCTGCCTGATGAAGCAGCTATCGGCAAGACAGGAAGTAGGGGGGCTGGCAGAAAAATAAAAATGTAGGGTTACAATCTCTTTAAACTTGGAGAGTTCATCATTCAACAGATTGAGTGGTGCTATACAGGAGATAACAGGAGGTCAATATCATATCTTATATGTTAGTTGTATGTAAAATAATGCTGTTTTTTAATACCTGCCTGGAGTTCATTAGTATTCCCATCATAGCATTACTGGTTCATGGACTGCTTGTTGTTTACCACTGCTCTATCAAATGTATCCAAGGATGGTTTCTTAGCTGTTCACTGCTGAATAGCCTACTCTATATATGATTTTTTGCAAGTTAAAGAAGAAGTACAGCCAAAGCCGGTCCAGGCTCTGAAAAGACTTCCACCCAAATGTCCGTGAGCCACTGAGAGCCCAAGCCAGCCATTCCCGCCCCCTCCACAGCCCAGCAATCCAGTAAGTGCTGGAGGGGCAGAGCAGAGAGTTGCTGACTGACAGCCACTAGCTCTCTGCAGTCTAAAGGCAGAGAGCCGAGTGATTAGTAATGTTTGATCACTCAGTTCTCAGTCTAAGAGTCTTTTTTTTTAATGAATCCCGCACTTTCCCCCCCCTTTTTTTTTTTTATTATTTAAGAAGGATAAGCATGTGGAAATACAGAACCCATCATAATGGTATGTATAAAGCTAACAGTAAACTCCCCCAAAGGCAATCAATATTATAACCAATGTAGTCATACAGTAAAAGTTCACCATCTCTGGGGTTTCACCAAGTTGCATAAGTATAGGGAGGTTCTGCATCTAATATGTCCATTTTTTACACAACAAATTCCGTATTACGTGTAACAGGGACCTCTTGGATCCCAGGATCATGAGACCCATAATAAGAGAGAAAAGGTTAGCACCAAAGAATAGAGAGGGAAGGAAGGGGAGATTTAAAAAAAAGGGGGGGGGGGGAACGTTGGGAAAATGCATGTACCTCTGTCCGGCCTCACCATCCCCATCCAGGGAGCGTAGAAGAGCATCGCGTTACTGAGAAGTTAGATCAACAGCTCGCTATATTCCTTGGAGTACACAAATTCGTGCCAAAAATACTTTTTTGAAAATTGCTCGCTGAGGCCTTTCTCTGTGGCCACCAGATCTTCCATTGCCTTCATCTCCGATATCTTTTTCAGCCATATGGCCACCGATGGAAGCTGTGTCTGCTTCCACTGCTTCCAGAGCAAGGGCATGCAGCTCCTTGCCGCTGTAAGCATGAGGGGGATAATGGATTTTCTGTAGACCTTAGTAGAGATCTTGTGATGGTGTAGAAGGAAGAATTCAGGGGTTCTGGTACCTCTCGGTCGGTGTTTTTCACTATGCGGCACACTTCCATCCAAAAAGGCGAGAGGATTCGACAGGACCAGAAGACACGAAGGAGCGAGCCAGATGCCTCTCCACATCTCCAACACAGGTCCGCACTCTGGGGGAACATCTTGTGTAGTCTATCTGGAGTATAATACCATCGAGATAGTAGTTTAAATCCCGCTTCCTGGTGTCTGGCGCAGAAAGAGGTTTTATGAGTGAAAAGAAAGACCCTATCTATTTGTTTCTCTGTGAATTGCACCCCTAGGTCACGTTCCCATCTGGTTATATAGGGAGGTCTAAAGTCTGGGGGTTGGACTATTAGTAATTGATAGATCAGGGAGATAGCATGTCTCAGTGGGGTTTGTTCCAAACTCATCAGTTCGAAGGAGGTTAGTTGCCTCCTAAATGCCACCGGTGAGGGCAGGGAGCCAATAAAATGGGCTAGTTGTATCTGCTGCCAAAACAACAGTCCCGTCAGGGCTGGATCATCGGTGAGTTGTTGCCTGTTCTTCCATTGGCCATTGACAAGGAAGTGTCTTGCCTGTGATCTTTCAACCTCCAACAACTCTAGAAACCTAGAGTCCTTAAGCACCGTAACAAAGGCCGCAGCAGGTTCAGGATAGATACCAATGGACTGGTCAAGAAAAATAGCAGATCGTCGGCAAAAGCCGCTATTTTGGGGGGGGGGGGGGGGGAGGTGTTACCCAATCGTAGATCCGAGATATTCGGGTTGTCTCCGATAAACCTCAGAAAGGGTTCGAGGGTCAAGATAAATATCAGAGGCGATAGGGGACACCCCTGTCTTGTCCCATTTGTTATCGGGAATGACGGTGAAAGATGGCCATTGAACTTAACCTGTGCCAATGGGCAGGAATAAATTGCTTGGACCCAATTCATCATTCGCCCCCTTAGGCATATGCACCAAAGGGTCTCCGCACTCCTCTTTTAACACTTTGCTGGACCTCTGTATTTACAAAAGATTAGAAACATTTAATGATGCTCATTCTGCATTTCTTCAAAATGTCACGCAGCAAAGTCTTGTGATCATCTCTAATCTGTTCCTTTGTCTTGTGAAAGTGCCAAAATAATTTCTTCCACAACATTTTACTAAATACATTTTCTTTAGGGCTCAGTGATATGGTGACATTTAGTATATAAAATAGGCCACTGTCTTTTTTTACAGATACCATTAAAGAAAATAAGTTCAGGAACACAAAAGAACATAGATTATGTGCAAGGTACTTTATAATAAATTACCCATCTGAGAGTCCACAGAGACTTGTGTTATGACTAGATTTTATTTATCAAAGAGGCAAGAAAAAGAAAATACAAAGCAAGCAAAATCTCCCTTTTGATTCTCGGCTAAACTCCAACTAGAATATTCTTTAAAAAGTTTTGATCACGAACAGTACATTTCTCATCTGAAAACATTGTAGTTGTAGGTCAGACGGTATATTTTCTACTATAAGCCCTTATTACATGAGCAGACACATGTATTAATGAATGTATGGCCAGCCCATGCACTAGAAGGAGTATACACTGTATATTCACAGGGGTTCTGGATATTTAATATATTTTTAGGAATTATGTGAAACTGAGTTCCCCCCAAAAATGGAACTTCTGCTTTAAGTGACCGTGACTGCCTGACATGCCACATTTGGCTCCGTGGCACCGGAAGGAAGTTCACCTTTACCCCTCCCTCCCTGCAATCTCCTGGGACATGCTACAGGTCCCAGATGATTGCCCGGCCATTCATAGCATGCAGCGTGGCTCAAGTATGCGCAGTGCGTGACTGGCTGCGAAGCCATAGCCGGGCGCCCACAGTTAAAATGCCGGCGCCATGGAGAGGAGGGAGAGAGGAATGGGGCTTTGTACGCCCGCATCGCTGGACCGTGGGACAGGCGAGTGTCTGATTATTAAAAGTCAGCAGCTACACTTTTTGTAGCTGCGGACCTTTAATTTATTTATTTTTCACTGGAACTTTTCTATAATGTTTCTTTCATGTTGTGATTATACTGCAGTTGTACTCCATTCAAGGCTATAATTCCTGTAACACTGATTCAACTATGTGATATACAGCATGTATGGAATTTTCTTGTTGTATTTATTAATAAAACACAGATTTTAACTTATGCGCCTCACTCACCAATGCGAAAAAAACGTCCATGTATAATACTACACCATCCTGATGGTTGACTTTCTTTCTATTAGGAGAGTTGCGATTTCAAAGACAGAAGTCCCTCAGGACTTGGGCTTCAACAACCATGACATCAAATACAGCGACCATAAAGCAGCTCGCCAGAGCAGACCCTGCTCCAGCAAATATGACTGAACTGGAATAGTCCATGGCTCACCTGCCAAGACATTTATTATATCTACATACTACTTTCTTCTTTGCTAACCAAGTGCAAACAAATCCATTGGAATACTCTCCACCTTTGTACTGTGCAATAGGTAAGGAAGAAGCTGCAGTGGGGGGAGGCCTAAAGATTAGGAAAAACTGATCCCATTCACCAAGCCATCAAGGCAAACACCGGAGGATCTCTGGTTCGAGACACAATCTGTTCAGTTTGCTCTTGAATCTGGAAGCCAAGAGATCCACATACAGTGCTTTGAAGTATTCAAACCCCTTGGGAATTTATTTGATAGACCAACACAAAGTAACACATAATTGTGAAGTGGAAGGAAAGTGATAAATGGTTCTCCAAATTTTTTACAAATAAATATGTGAAAAAGTGTGGCGTGCATTTGTATTCAGCCCCAGAGTCAATACTTTGTAGAATCACCTTTTCACTTCAATTCCATCTGCAAGTATTTTTGGGTATGTCTCTACCAGCTTTGCACATCTAGAGAGTTACATTTTTGCCCATTCTTCTTTGAAAAATAGCTCAAGCTCTGTCAGATTGGATGGAGAGAGTCTGTCAGCAGCAATATTCAAGTCTTGCCACAGATTCTCAATTGGATTTAGGTTTGGATTTTGACTGGACCATCCTAACGCATGACTATGCTTTGATTGAAACCATTCCATTGTAGCTCTGGCTGTATGTTTGGGGTCATTGCCCTGCTGGAAGGTGAACCTCCGCCCCAGTCTCAGGTCTTTTGCAGACTCTAAAGCCCCATACACACTATCAATTTTTTTGCTGAGAGCTTTTCCTTCAGATTTACCAAAACCATATAATATGAGGTCAAACATTAGGAGTTTCAATTTGTATGCAATCAGGCAGGCCCTTGTACTACATGGTTTTGTTAAACCTGAAGGAAAAAAATCAGCAGAAAATCTGATAGTGTGTATGGGGCATAACAGATTTTCTTCTAAGATTGCCCTGTATTTGGCTCCATCCTTCTTCCCATGAACTCTGATCAGTTTCCCTGTCCCTGCTGAAGAAAAGCATCCCCACAACATAATGCTGCCACCACCATGTTTTATGGTGGGAATGGTGTGTTCAGTGTGATGCGCAGTGTTAGTTTTCCATCATACACCCGCTCCCACAGATTGGACACAGTGGGAGCCAAGCAGCAGGTCTGGTGGACTTGATGACCACTGAGACCCACCGATCACTCCCAAGAGAGGCAGAATGGCGGTCTGCCAATGTAAACAAGACAGATCGCCGTACTGTTAGTAGGGAAGGTAAAGATCTTGTGTTTCTGCCAAGCAGGAACACACATCTCTGCTTCCCACAGTAAAAATACATCCCCCAAAGTTAGCAAGCACCCTCTGGGAACACATTTAACCCTTTGATCGCCCCTGATGTTAATCCCTTTAAAGGCCAGTGTCATTAGTACAGTAACATTTTTTTTAGCACTGATCACTGTACTAGTATCAATGGTCCCCAGAAATTGTCAAAAGTGTCACTTTGTGTTCCATTTGTCTGCCGCAATATCACAGTCCCACTATATAGTAGCTGATCGCTGCCATTACTAGTAATAAAAAAATAAATAAATAACAATTCCATAACTATATCCCATAGATTATAGACGCTATAACTTTTGCGCTAACCAATCAATATATAATTGTTGGGATTTTTTTACTAAAAATATGTAGCAGAATACATATTGGCCTGAATTTATGAAGAAATTTGATCATTTACATTTTTTTGGATGTGACTTATAGCAGAAAGGAAAAAAATATATATATTTTTTCAAAATGGTCTGTTTTTTTTCAAATACCACCAAAAAAAGCTCTATTTGTGGGGGGAAAAAGACATACATTTTATTTATGTACAGCGTCACAGGACTGCGCAATTGTCAGTTAAAGTAAAATAGTGCTGTATTGCAAAAAAATGGCCTGGTCATGAAGGGGGGGGGGGGGTAAACCTTCTGGAGCTGAAGTGGTTAAACAATACCTAGATCATTTTGTAAAAATAACAAAAAAGGTATACCTAACATAAAAGGTATCAAAAACACACACAAAGAACCTCACAAGCACCGACACTAATTGCTAGAAAGAGCTGATATCCATGTAAAAAAGATAATTTTCCCTGCACCAGCAGCAATGTTTATCCATTGCATTAGATCAAAGCCTTCATAACAATTACCTGTTTTCAGCATAATTTGATAGGATTAATTTATAAATAATTCAGCTGCAAAGCAACCGGCAAAAATCTGCTCAATTATTAACAAGTTTGTTGCTAGATCAGATTTAACAAGTCAGTGGATGACCGAGATTGCACTTTTATGATCATATCAACCACCCTTATGACTTTACTGAATGGAGGTTTACCTGCATGAAATGAACGAACACAAAGAAAGCTGCTGGCAATGAGAGAGTTCTGTAAAACTGTTACAAAAGGCAAAATCTAAAATATGATGCAGTGTGCCACTAGAATTAAATACACTGCGGTCTCCCTGTAACTTAGACAGGCCATAGACGGTGGGAATTTCATACGATTACCCCATAAACATAGACAGTGTTGACAGGGTAATCACTCCTGCACGCATCTTTCGGGCAGTGCTTTCACACTGGGCGCGGTTTGCTTGCAGGACGGGAAAAAAAGTCCTGCAAGCAGCATCTTTGGGGTCGTGTGGGAGCAGTGTATACACCTTCTTTTGCCCATTGAAATTAATGGGCAGTGCTGCCGACGCGCCTGCAAAGTGCTTTGGCAGCAACGCACCACGGGCGCTATTAAATCTCTCTTCAGTCGCTAGTGGGGGTTAAAAGTGCCCCGCTATCGGCCAAAAAGTGCCACAATAACAGCACTGCTAAAACTAGCAGTGCTTTATCACTAATGCCTGCATCGCCCCAGTGTGAAAGGGATCTTAAAGTAAACTTTTACCAGTATTGTGCATTATATTTAACCACTTAAGCCCCGGACCATTTGGGTGCCCAAAGACCGGAGCACTTTTTGCGATTTGGCACTGCGTCGCTTTAACTGACAATTGCGTGGTTGTGCGACGTGGCTCCCAAACAAAATTGATGTTCTTTTTTTTCCACAAATAGAGCTTTCTTTTGGTGGTATTTGATCTCCTCTGCAGTTTTTATTTTTTGCGCTATAAACAAAAAAATAGCGACAATTTAGAAAAAAAAACGCATTATTTTTTACTTTTTGCTATAATAAATATACCCCAAAAATATATTAAAAAACATATTTTTTTCAGTTTAGGCCGGGACGTATTCTTCTACAAATTTTTATTGTGACTGCGACATTATGGCAGACACTATTCACATTTATACAGCGATCAGTGCAATTAAGAATGCATTGATTACTGTGTAAATGTGACTGGCAGTAAAGGGGTTAACCACTAAGTGGCACTGTAGGGGTTAAGTGTGTTCTAAGGAGTGATTCTAACTGTGAGGGGTGTCCTGTCACTAGGCAGAATGGGGAAATGCTTATTTGTATAATGTGAAAGATGATGTTACGCAGAGTAAAACATGTCACGCTTTATAATTGCACGCACTCGTGGAATGGCGACAAACTACGGTACCTAAAAATCTCCATAGGCGATGCTTTAAAAAAAATTTTTTACGGTTACCAGGTTTGAGTTACAAAGGAGGTCAGGTGCTAGAATTATTGCTCTTGCTCTGATGATTGTGGCGATACCTCACATGTGTGATTTGAAGACCGTTTACATATGCGGGCGCAATTTCCGTATGCGTTTTCTTTGCTGCGTGAGCTGGTGGGGACTGGGGCACTTTAAAAAAAAATGTTTTTCTTATTTTAATTATTTTTATATTAAGTTGTGCTGTCACAAGGAATGTACACATCCCTTCTGACAGTAATAGGTGGTGATAGGTACTCTTTATGGAGGGATCGGGAGTCTAAAATACCTCCAATCCCACCTTTGCACTTCAAAGTATTCAGATTGCCATTTTCGGCGAGGACCTCCAATCCCTCCTTTGCACTTCAACTCAGTTTTCAGCGATTCTGAATACTGTATATATTTTTTAAAACCCGCGCCAGTGGCAGTAAACAGGAAGTGACGTTGTTTCCGTGTTTACAATTAGGAGACTGGAACAAAGTCGTTTCTGGCTTCGTTCCAGTCTGTCCCTAGCCGCCAGAAGCGGCGGATCGATTGGGGCTCCCGGTGGGACGGGAGGCACAGGGAAGAGCAGCGGGTGGGGGGCGTACGTCCCCTCCCGCTCCTCCGGGATAACAGCCGAGCGGCTTTTAGCCACATCGGTTGTTATCCCTGGATAGCTGATCGCCCACTCTGAACAACGGTACCGGGGTGATGCCTGCAGCTGTGGGCATCATCCCGGTATAACCCCCGTACGCTCGGCGGGAAGGGCATGTCTCTTTTGCATTAAAAAACCTGCCTGTTCGCCCATCTTTAATTCAGGCCTCAAGTTCCACTTTAAAGTTGCTCCCATCCCCATTTTAGGCAATACCTCTACCCCATAGAGGAAAAAGTTTATACTTACCAATCCTGGGGGTGCTCCAGTGTGGTCACATTATCAACTCCTAGCACTGGCTTCAGTGTAGAGAAGGGACAGCCAACAACACATGACCCATAAGTGACATTATTGCCCAGGCGTTGCAGCCATTATTGTCGATCTCTCCATCTCACTGAAGCCAGCTGCTGGGGAGATCATGTGACTGGACCGGAGTGCCCTTAGAATAGGTAAGTATAGACCTCTTTCTTCTACAGGGTAGATAGTATAGGGCAGTGATGGCGAACCTTGGCACCCCAGATGTTTTGGAACTACATTTCCCATGATGCTCAACTACAATGCAAGGTACCAGAGCATCATGGGAAATGTAGTTCCAAAACATCTGGAGTGCCAAGGTTTGCCATCACTGGTATAGGGCTTAGAATGGGGGTGAGTGCAGGTTTAGATTTCGGTTTCAAATTTTGACTGGACTTCTACTTTAACTGCTTGCTGACTAACCGGCTGCAACATACTGTGGGTGAGCGGTTGCTGTAGGCAAAGTACCCACACATTGCTGCCTACTTCTGGGATGAGAAACTGAGGGATCAGTAAATACAGCACACTGTACACATTTTACACATAGGCACATATTTAAACCCTTGATCACCCTAGATGTTAACCCCTTCCCAGCCTGCGTCATTAGTACCATAAAAGTGTACAGTATTATCACTGATCACTGTATTAGTGTCACTGATGATGTCAGTGACAGATAGTCAGTTAATGTCAGATTGACTGCCGCAGTATCCCAGTCCCATTATAATTTGCTGATTGGTGCCATTAATAATAAAAAAAAAAATAAAAAAAAACACAATCAAAAAACACCTATTGGGATTTTTTTTTTAATCAAAAACATGTAGAAAAATACATTTTGGCTAAAATTTACATAGAAATTGGTTTTATTGTTTTTAATTTAATTGGATATGTTTTATATCAGAAAGTAAACAATATCGTTTTTTTTCCAACAATTGCAATCTTTTTTCATTTATATAGTAAATACAAAAAAAAAAAAAAAAACAGTGGTCATCAAATACCACCAAAAGAAAGCTCTATTTGTGGGGAAAAAAAAAAATATATAAATTTTGTTTGGGTACAGAGTTGCATGATCATGCAATCTGCAGCTAAAGTAGCACAGTGCCGAATAGCAAAAAATGGCCTGGTCATAAAGGGGGTAAAATCTTCCACAGCTGAAGTGGTTAGCAGACCAAGCTATCCAGCAAAAGTGGCAGTTACAAAGTTGAAACAAACCATTTAACACGTAGATGGGTGCTTACAATGGTCAAAGGCAGTGGAGGGGGTGTATATATGCTACTAGTGAAATATTCCTAACACACAGGTCTCCTGGAAATGGCTCTAGGTAAATGGGTGCTGCAGCAACCACTGGCTGGGGACCAAGATCAGCATAGATTAACTCCTTCGCATCTGCAATATAGCCAAAGATGGCTACAGCATGGGCTTAATTTGCTGTGAGGGCATCCATGGATGTCCTGTCGTGCTCATGCTGACATGTGGGTGGTGTGCTCTGTGATCACGGAATCCTTCAGACTCAGCTGATCGCAGATCGGGGTAAAGGACCAATCACAGCAGCCCTTTACCACATGATCAGCTGTGTTCAATGACAGCTGATCATTGAAGTAAACAAGCCAGTTATCAGCTTTTCTTTCCTCAGAGGAAAAGTGCTGGTTATTGGCTTTTGTTAAAGGGACATCGGCACTGATAATCAGGGCACTGATTATGCCTCCCTGTTCCTCAGCCGCTTGCATGCCCTACCGCGGCCTTCATTTACAACACTGATGCTCTGAGATTGCCAGCTATCCCAGAGCAGTAGGTCATGGGCCACATTAGAGGGCTCTGTGGGCCACATGTGACCCCTGGCCCACTGGTTGGGCACCCCTGCTCTAGGGCCTCTGCTAAAAAAAAAAAAAAAAAAAGGAAGCAAAAAAATACAGATTTTTACTTGTAAACAAAAGGTATCACAAAAATGAATGGCTTAATATATTTGATTTATGTGAATGAATTATGGCAATTAACACTTCTCTGTTTAGTATCCCTTTATCACTTACTCAAAAGGCACTATACCTTATCTTTAAGTGGACTGGAGATAAAAGCAGCCTGAAATTTGCGTTGGGGTGGGTGCTATAAATAGATTAGCAGTGAGCTTGTCTCGTCACACTACAGCTCTCAAAGTATCTTTTTTCTTCTGTGGAGGGGGGTGTGTGCCTTTCCTCCAATCAGCTGTCTCCCAGTGTAAGCCAAGACTACTTTCCCAGTGCTGAATGAGCAAGTAAAAATTCTAACCCAATGTAAGAATTCTAAAGAATATAGCAAGCTGAAGACAGCAGTTAAACACAGTGGCGGCCCGTCCATAGGGGGCGCCCGGCGCCGCCCCCCCTGTGTGGTCCCAAAAAAAAAAAAAAAAAAAGTTTTAAAACTGCCCCTTTAAAAAAAAAAAAAGTTCTTTAAGGAAGTGCTCGAGCGCCGGTCACAGTGCACGCCGGGAAACGCCACGCCAATGCAATCATGAGATTGCAGGCGTGTCGCTTCATTTGCGGGCGTTTAGCCCGCCTCAGGGCGCTTTCTGAAGCGCTGAGTAGCTTCCGCCCGGCGCTGTAGTATGTGTTACTACGGCCGGGCGGGCAGTTTGATTGACATCTGAGTTGACTCAGATGTCACTTCCTGTCTTCTCTCTCCCATTTCACCTGAGAGAGGAAACAGGAAGTAAGAGGAGTAGAGCGGTGTGCAGGAGAGGAGCGGCTGCGGAGAACACCGGAGAGGAGCACACAGTCAGGTAAGTGGGCTTCGGGTGTGTGTGCGGGTGATGATATGATGATGGTGATTAGTTTTCTGGTGTTTGCACAAAGCGAGATAAATGAGAAGGGAGAGGAGAACATGTGTTGAGCAGGGTCAGGCTTTACAAAGCACATTCGTTATTTGTGCACGAGTTGCTCTAAGTGTGGTTGGTTTTTGTGGTGATGAGAAGTGCAGACTGTTGAAATGTGGCTTCTCCCTGTGCAGGTGTTGGAGTGGTTTGGTGTTACTTTACCTGCTTACTTTGTATTGGTTTCCCTGCTCAGTCATGGATCCATTACAGCTGTTCCATGTGTTGTGTTTGTGCTGACATAAGCATGGTTGCTCGGCTGTGCTGTTTCCAACAAAGTGACCTTCTCCCCTCTAGCTATGAGTTTTACCAGCACTATTTCTTATAGCTCCTGGCTACAGTATGATGTGCTGCTGCTTCTGGTGGCTGCCATCACATCCTTCATCGAACTGCGGAGCCCACTGACTGTGCAGACTCACATGGATTGCAGAGTGCTGTATTGATATCTATATGTATAGGTGTACTATTATCCAGGATTGCAGAGTGCTGTATTGATATCTATATGTATAGGTGTGACATAATCCGATATTTCAGAGTTATATATATATATATATATATATATGTGTGTGTGTGTATAGGTGTACCATTATCCAGGATTGCAGAGTGCTGTATATATATCTATGTATAGTATCCATGTGAGTCTGCAAAACTTGGATAATATCACATCTATACATAGCTATACAGAAGTCTGCAATCCTGAATAATGGTATACCTATAAATACACAGTATATATCTATACAGCACTCTGCAATCCTGGGTAGTGGTACACATATACACACAGATGTGTCTATCCAGAAGTCTGTAATCCTGAATAATGTTACACCTATACATATAGAACTCAGTAATTCTGAATACACAGCTACAATGTTACACTACTGTTTTAATATATACAGTTTCTATACAGCTCTCTGCAATTCTGGGGCAATGATACGCCTATACACAGTTATACACAGGTATGCCTATACATAACCCTGTATTTCTGGATACATAGATAATGTTAGTACAGTATGTCTATGTACACAGCTACTGTATTTGCAGGACAATGAAATTCTGGATACACGCCAGTATCATTCTACAAATTCTGGGTGTGGCTTATGAGAAGTGGGAGGGGCCAACCGTGGATGGGCGGGGTCTTGCACCCCCCCATCCTAAAACTTCACCAGCCGCCACTGGTTAAACATGTAAAACTTATGTAAAGAGATATGTTTCATCCCTGTGTATCATCTAAGGCTGTTCACTTCCCTGGGTATTTGTCTATCTACTTTTAAGGGCTTACAACATACTGTAAGTGCTAGTTCACACCAGACGCACTTCCGTGCACTTTTTTTCTGCACTAAAAATGCATGCACAGTGTTTTCCATGTATTCCAATGGCTCTAGTTCACACCATGCAGTCAGTTTCCAGAGCAGAAACTGACTGCATGGTGTGAACTAGAGCCATTGCAATACATGGAAAACACTGTGCATGCATTTTGTGCAGAAAAAAAAACGCTCAGAACTGAATAGAACTGCGTCTGGTGCGAACTGGCACTAAAGCAGAAAGTGCATGTACAGGAGTTGTCTGGATAATTTGCGAAGAGAGGAAGCTACTTCCACCTTCCCATAATTTTTTCAAGAGACTGCCAGTGCTGGCGACATGTAGCTCTGTGATGACCCAAGCTCCCAACGCTTTCGTTGGTAACCTGTACATAGGAAAAGGGTATTAAAATACAGGCGTTGCTTTACAACATTATACTTCAAAGGAATTGTAGACTGAAACTTTAAACAGGGTAAAAAGGACTGTAGCAGTATGTCTATGTCTAAAAACATCAACAGACCTCTCAAACAGATATGGAAACAATACAGGAAGAATCCTTAAAAATACTTCAAATAGCTTTCCTCTTTTGAATAACTCGTTGTTCCAAGGAAAGAGAGAATAAAAGATCAGAGTCAGAAAATGTCAGAGTTTTCAAACCCCCTATCCGTGAGATCACTTTAAAATGCACAACGCGATGTACCGTACAAAACGCGTTCTTCATTTTAAAATAACAGTAAATTTTCATCATCTCTTTAAGTCACGCTGCATAAGCACTTAAAATTAAGAGAAGCCCCTGCAGTTTTTAAACATGGAATAAAGCTGCAACCTGCAATATGACAATACATTAGGAATGAAAGCCAAAGAGATTATCGCAGCTTGAAAATATTTTTCCTTGAGGCACTTATATACTGGTTTAAAAAATAGCACAACTGTTTTTAGGGGACAATTCTAATTAGGAAGTGATTTATTATTTAGTTTTTTTATTAATACATGTACTCACTATAGATCAATAGCCTGTGCTGACCTCCTCTGTTACCACAAAAATAATGTATGAATGTACTTAGAAGTCTTCCAAGTGCAAACCATCTGATGGTTTTGCACACATTTATAGAAGTTATAGAACAAAACAACAATATTACAATATTGTACAGTGGATATAAAAAGTCTACATACCCTTGTTAAAATGTCAGGTTTCTGTGATGAAAAACAATGAGACAAATGATAATAGAACTTTTACCACCTTTAATGTGACCTATAAACTGTATACCTCAGTTGAACAACAAACGGAAAGCCTGAGGGTTTTCACACTGGAGCGGTGTGCTGGGAGGGCATCAGAAAAAGTCCTGCCAGCAGCTTCTTAGGAGCAGTGAAATCAAATAAATGGGGCAGCGCTGCTATACCGCCGGCAAAACGCCGCTGTGGCTGTGTTTTGCGGGCAGATTTGACCCCTTTTCGGCCTCTAGCGGGGGTTAAAACTGCCCCGCTAGCGGCCGAATAGCGCCGCTAAAAATGGCGCCGCTTTACTGCTGACGTCCTAGGCAGCGTTAAAGGGCTCTGAATGTGATTGTTTAATTCTGAACACAGCTACAGCCACAGTTATAAGAGGGTGTGCACATTTATGCAACCACATTATTTTATTTTTTATTTTTACTTCTTCCCCTAAAAGACTTCAGTTTGTTTTTCAATCGAGTTGTACAGTTTATAGGTCACATTAAAGGTGGAAAAGGTTCTGAAATGATTTCGCTTTGTCTAATTTTTTTTCATCACATAAACCTTACATTTTAACAGGGGTGTGTAGATGTTTTATATCCACTGTATATTAAAGCGGTTGTAAAGGTAAAATGTTTTTAACCTTAATGTATTCCCTGCATTAAGGTGAATCCCCTGCCTGTATCAATCCAGCGCTGTGCCCATCTGCTGGTCTTCTCTCCCCTCTTCCCACTCTCACAAGCTTGGCTGAGAGCAGTGGGAGCCATTGGCTCCTGCTGCTGTTAAATGAGGGAGCGGGGCCAAGGCAAAGCCACACAGTGTGCGTCAATGGACAAACACAAGCTGGCTCGGGAATGCGTTGGCACGTCTGCTCCCATAACAAGTGCTTGCTATGGGAGCAGGCACAGAAGAGGAGGAGCCAATATCACTGGCAGGGGGGACCCCAGAAGAGGAAGTTCAGGGCTGCTCTATGCAATACCAATGCACACTGCAGGCAAGAATAGTACGTTTGTTAATTTAATTAAAAAATGTTGCCTTTAAACTGCTTTAATGTTTCACTTTTGAAGCAACAGATAGCGCTCCTGTCTTATGTTTACAGACTTTTTCAAAAGCCTGTTTACACAGCTCAATAACTCATGCTACAATTTAAAGTGGTTGTAAACTCCATTCATGAAATTTTACCTGGGCACATATATCTGCAGTGTTTACTTATCTCTCTTCAAAGCTCTAAGTACCGTGTCTGTTGTTCCGTTCCTCTGTTACCAGCATGATAACTTCTGAGAAGCTCTCCAACACTGGAGATAACAGTAGCTGAAAATATGTGTCGGGGGTGCTTAGAAGTAGATAAGCAGAGAGTTTATTTACGGGACAGCTCTGCGTGTTTCTTGGTCTATCTGCCTATGTGGAGGGGGGGGGGGGGGATTACCTTTCCTCCAATCTCCTCTTACGCAGTGTAAGCCCAGACTCCACAGCCACTGCTGAATGTTTCTAACACAATCTGCACTTTCCAACGAGTGTAGAAAGCTGAAGACAGCAGATATACATGTAAAACGTATGCAGGGAGAATTGTTTAATCTCTGTGCATCTTCTGAGGCTGTTCACTTCACTGGGTATAGGATAGGGTTTACATCCACTTTAAACACAAATTAATGATTGGTCACAGAGACTCATTGCCTTCAGAGTTGTTGTATATGAGGGTTGAGAAGAGGGAAGTCTTCTGGATTCATAAATTTAAAACACTGCATCCATCTGGTTTAAATCATGATTTTGATTTATATCAGGGTGGATATGTGTATATATATATATATATATATATATATATATATATATATATATATATATATATATATATATATATATATATACACACACACATATATATATATATATATATATATATATATATATATATATATATATATATATTGTTTTAGGGAGTCTATGCTCCTGAGAGGAGGGATCACCGAAGTAGTGGTATATTTCTTCCTTTTAAAATATTTTGATTGTATAGTATATGGTAACACAGTTGCTCTGAATTGACTAAACAATATAACAGGTTGAAGCGGATTATTGCCGGTCTTACTAATATATATGTGAGTATTTATGTATTAGTATGCATCTCTCTTTTTGGCTTGATGAACTACTTGTTGCCCGAAACTGTAACCTTTTTGACTGATGGCCATTTAAAGAGGTGGTAAACCCTTACATGTAACACAAAGTGACTGGCCTCAGGTGATACACAGATGAAAAGAAATCCTGCTACACAAGTTGTAGCTGTGTATCTGCAGCCATTTCTTCTGTAGCTTGGTCTGTGCCTTGACTGGAGGGAAGGGACACACCCCCTTCATACACACTAGGGAGAACAAGCACAGCTTCAGCTCCTTACCCTGTCACTGTTTTGCTGATAACAGAAGAACCAAACAGCAGAGAGAAACTACACTCAGTGCTTTGGAGAGAGGAAAGCATATAGTAAAGAATGATGTGTTTTTTTTTTTTCAGATTTATGCCTGAAGTTTATAACCACTTTAAATAAACTGTATGTATGCTGCAATGCAACCCCTGGTTTTGGATTCCTGATTGAGTGTATATATAAAAAGGTCTACACGCCCCTGTTAAAATTTCAGGTTTCTGTGATGTAAAAAAAATGAGACAAACATAAATTTCAGAACTTTTCCCATCTTTAATGTGACCTATAACCTGTACAACTCAATTGAAAAAAAAACTGAAATCTTTTAGGGTTGGGGGGAAGTAAAAGGAAAAAACTACAATAATGTTGCATAAATGTGCACACCCTCTTATAACTGGAGATGTACCTGTGTTCAGAATTAAGCAATCACATTCAAACTCATGTCAAACAGGAGTCAGTACACGCCTACCACCATTTAAAGCGTCTCTGATTAACCCCAAATAAAGTTCAGCAGTTCTAGTAGGTCTTTCCTGACATTTTCAGGAGAAAATATGGCACAACAGTGACATTACCAAGAACTGGACGTCCCTCCAAAAATTGATAAAAAGCAAGAAGAAAACTGGTCAGGGAGGCTGCCAAGAGGCATACAGCAACATTAAAGGAGTTGCAGGCATATCTGGCAAGTACTGGCTGTGTGGGACATGTGACAACAATCTCCCATATTCTTCATATGTCTGGGCTATGGAGTAGAGTGGCAAGACAGAAGCCTTTTCCTACGAAGAAAAATATCCAAGCCTGGCTAAATTTTGCAAAAGCACATCTGAAGTCTCCCAAAAGCAGGTGGGAAAATGTTGAACTTTTTGCACATAATTCCAAAAGATAGGTTTTAGCTCAAAAACAGCACCAGCCCCACAGTGAAGCATGGGGGTGGTAGCATCATGCTACGGGGCTGTTTTCCTTAAGCTGGAAAAGGCCTTAGTCAAGGGAGAGGGCATTATGAACAGTTCCAAATGCCAGTCAATATCGGCACAAAACCTTCAGGCTTCTGCTAGAAATCTGAATCATCTTTCAGCATGACAACGACCCAAAGCATACATCAAAAACCAACATAAGAATGGCTTCACCAGAAGAAGATCCAAGTTTTGGAATGGCCCAGCCAGAGCACAGACCTAAATCCGATTGAAAATCTGTGGGGCAATCTGAAGAAGGCTGTGCACAGGAGATGCCCTTGCAATCCGACAGATTTGGAGTGTTTTTGCAGAGAAGAGTGGGCAAATATTGCCAAGTCAAGATGTGCCATGCTGATAGACTCATATCCAAAAAGACTGAGTGCTGTAATAAAATCAAAAGGTGCTACAACAAAGTATTGGTTTAAGGGTGTGCACACTTATGCAACCATATTATTTTAGTTTTTTATATTGACTTCCCTCCCCCTAAATAATTTCACTTTTTTGTTCAACCAAGTTGTACAGTTTATAGGTCACATCAAAGGTGGAAAAGGTTCTGTAATAATTTATCTTTGTCTCATTTGTTTACATCACAGAAACCTGACATTTTATATCCACTGTATATATACAGTATCTAACAAAAGTGAGTACACCCCTCACATTTTTGTAAATATTTTGTTATATCTTTTCAGGCAACAACACTGAAGAAATAAAATTTTTCTACAATGTAAAGTAGTGAGTGTACAGCTTGTATAAAGTGTAGATTTTCTGTCCCCTTAAAATAACTCAACACACAGCCATTAATGTGTAAACCGCTGGCAACAAAAGTGAGTACACCCCTGAGTGAAAATGAGCAAATTGTCAATATTTTGTGTGGCCACCATTGTTTTCCAGCACTGCCTTAACCCAGTTGGGCAGTGTTTCTCAACCAAGGTTCTGTGGCAATCTGACTGTCAGTCGCAGGCAGCTGACAGGATGATCGCACAGACACAGGCAGAAATAGGCAGGGAAGGGGCTGGCATCCTATTGGGTGTACAGCGCGCCACTGGAGGAGATATGAATTAGTTCTGAAGCCAGAAGAAGAAAGAAAGAAAGACAGTACTGTGCCAAGCTGTGTACCCCCCCCCCCCCCACAATGTGCCCAACAGTCTGTCCCATGTAATGTCCAATCTCATGTCTCCCATCCCATGTAATGTGGCCTGTCCCATGTCATGTTCATTGTCCCATGTAATGAGCTCAGCCCCATGCCAGGCGCCCTGCCCCATGTAATGGGCTCTGCCCCATGTAATGTCCCCTGTAAAGTCCCCTGCCCCATGTAATTTCCCCGTCATGTGCTCTGCCCCATGAAATTTCTCCTGTCATGTGTCCTGTCCCATGTAATGTGCTCTGCTCCATGTAATGTCCCCTGTCATGTTCCCTGTTCCATGTAATGTCCCCTGTAATATGCCCTGTCCCATGTAATGTGCTCTGTCACACGTAATTTGCTCTGCCCCATGTAATGTCCCATGTAATTTGCTCTGCCCCATGTAATGTCCCCTGTAATATGCTCTGCCCCATGTAATGTGCCCTGTAATGTCCCCTGTAATATGCTCTGCCCCATGTAATGTGCCCTGTAATGTGCTCAGCCCCATGTAATGTCCCCTGAATGGATCAGCTCTGCAGGAAAAGAAAGCACAAGTTTCACATTAATTAGGTACGTTTTAATATTTATTCTTTTATTTAATGATATTTCTACAAATAATTTTTGTTATCAACAGCTCGCTGATCATACCAATGTTCCGTGAGCTGTAGATGTGTACATTATTTCAGGGGTTCCTCGAGATCTCAAACTTGTTGCCAGGGGTTCCTCCAAGGTAAAAAGGTTGAGAAACACTGCTCTTGGGCATGGAGTTCACAAGAGCAGGTTGCCACTGAAGTCCTCTTTCACTCCTCCATGATGACATCATGGAGCTGGTGGATGTTAGAGACCTTGCGCTCAATAGGGTTTACCGTAATTTCCGGCGTATAAGACGACCTTTTACACTTAAAAAAAATCGGGGGTCGTCTTATACGCCGGATCAGCCCCTCAGATGCCTGCTGAGGGTTCGGTAATACTGTATGTAGCTTCGGCTACATACAGTATATACCGCTGAGCCAATCCCAGTGAGCAATGTATTCAAATGAATACAGAGCCCGCTCGGATTGGAGTAACAACTACTCTGTAGCCTGCTCGGATTGGCTTTGAGAGTCAGAGAGGCGCGGGCTGATGATGATACAGCCTCTGCCAATCCAAGCAGGCTTTGTATTCATTAATAGAATACATCGCTCGTCGTGATTGGTTCCAGCAAAAGCAAGGATATGGCGCCAGCTCCTGCTCCAGCAAGAAGGACAAAATATCAAGCGTCGGAAGCCTTGGAAAGGGGTCGTCTTATACGGTAAGTACAAGAAAAAAATGCTTAAACCACAGTAAGGTTAGGGGGTCATCTTATATGCCCGGTCGTCTTATACACCGGCATATACGGTAGGTCTGGAGACATGCTTGGCCAGTCCATCACCTTTACCCTCAGCTTCTTTAGCAAGGCAGTGGTCGTCTTGGAGGTCTGTTTGGGGTCGTTATCATGTTGGAATACTGCCCTGCGGCCCAATCTCCGAAGGGAGGGGATCATGCTCTGCTTCAGTATGTCACAGTACATTTTGGCACTCATGGTTGCCTCAATGAACTGTAGCTCCCCAGTGCTGGCAGCACTCATGCAGCCCCAGACCATGATACTCCCACCACCATGCTTGACTGTAGGCAAGACACACGTCTTTGTACTTCTCACCTGGTTACCACCACACAAACGTAAAATTGTACACACGGTCCGACATTCCAATGGGCAATGTCCGATAGGACCGTGTTGTCAGATAATCTGACAGTGTGTGGGCTCCATCAGACTATTTCCGTCGGAGTATCCGACGGACCAAGTTTTCCAGCTGGGCTATAAAATTTTCCGACAACATGATCCGATCGGACTTTGTCCGATCATGTGTAGAGAATTCAGATCAGACAAAGTGCCAAGCATGCTCAGATCAAATTCCTAGACCAAAGCTATTGGCTACTGGCCTGAACGTAGTTCCGTCCTAACGAAATAACGTCATCACGTTAAGTACGATTGGATTTTCTGACAACTTTGTCCGACTGTGTGAATGCAACAGTTTCAGACAAAATTCGACAGATTTGGTTGTCGGAATGTCCGACCATGTGTACAAGGGCTAACACCATCTGAACCAAATTTAGTTTAGTTGGTCAAGTTTATCTTGGTCTCATAAGACCACAGGAGATGGTTCCAGTAATCCATGTCCTTAGTCTGCTTGTCTTCAGCAAACTGTTTGTGGGCTTTTTTGTGCATCATCTTTAGAAGAGTCTTCCTACTGGGACAACAGCCATGCAGACCAATTTGATGCAGTGTGCAGCGTATGGTTTGAGCACGGACAGGCTGACCCCCCTACCCCTTCAACCTTTGCAGTAATGCTGGCAGCACTCATAGGTCTATTTCCAAAAGACAACCTCTGCATATGACACTGAACACGTGCACTCAACTTTTTTGGCCGACCATGGCGAAGCCTGTTCTGAGTGGAACCTCTCCTGTTAAACCACTGTATGGCCACCGTGCTGCAGATCAGTTTCAGGGTCTTGGCAATCTTCTTATAGCCTAGGCCAAGAATATGAAAGCGTACCTCCAGCTGTTGCAGAACTACAAGTCCCATGAGGCATAGCAAGACTCTGACAGCCAAAAGCATGACAACCAGAGGCAGAACATGATGGGATTTGTTGTTTTTTTTCAACAACTGGAGGTCCGCTAATTGCATATCCCTGGCCTAGGCCATCTTTATGCAGAGCAACAATTATTTTTTTCAATCCTCAGAGAGTTCTTTGCCATGAGGTGCCATGTTGAACCAGTGACCAGTATGAGTGAGTGAGAGCGATAACACTAAATTTAACACAAGGAACAAAGAAAGACAAAAAGCCGCGCTATGTTAATGGATATGATATACTAGGTTGCTGCCGTCCCTATACTTCACACCTCCCAAAAGGGATTGTGAACTACAGCTGTTAAAAAGAATAAAGTGAGGGACTCTGGCGCTACGTACACTGAATATAATTGTGAACAGATATATCCTTACTAGATAAGGTGATCTATATTAAATTGACTCCTTAATGTTGATGTTCCATAAGTAGGGGAGAGAGAAATATGCCACATATGAGTGACAGAGAAACAAGCAAGAAGAAGAAGTGGTCACAGCTAATATGTGGAAGCCACTACAGGGGTACCTATATTTAGATTATATTCCCAGGCCCTATAAGGGTTATCTACTAACCCCTTGCTTAGTGTATAAACCAGCTAGTTACTTGTAGGCGTACTATATAAAGGTGAAAGAATCAGACTTGGTGCAATATCACATTATGAGGCCATTAACAGTCAATAAGAATCCATACAAAAACAAGCTCAAAAAGAAACAGTAGAAAGGTACAGAAAATACTAAAAAGTTAGAGGTATCAATATCTAGCTGTATGAATTGTAGGACACTGAGCCAACTACAGAAACTCCACTACAAGTGAACCACCAAAAATCTCATATAGAAAATGATATATGTAAACACATAAATATGGTCCACAGACAGGGGCCTAATGTGCAGAAATTCAAAAGAATAAAATAAGTGCAAATGATAAGAACATGTGCAAATCTAGTTCAATAGTGCAAAAATATGTATATGTGCAAAATATGCAAAAAGGCAAATAAAGAATTCATTAATTAATATATATATACACAAAGGAAAAAAATATATGTGTATAATATATGATATTAGCCAGAAGATGTTATCCAATGGGGATAGGCACAAAAACCCAAAAAATGCAAAAAGTGCAAAAAAAAAAAAAATTTCCATACAAATAGTGCAAAAATATCAGAAAAAAACACAGGAGACTAAAAATACGTAAAAAAATAATAAAAGTGCAGTAAACTGTAGTGGACTTATTTCTCGAGGACTTTACATGAGAGTTATAGTTTACTGCACTTTTATTATATTCAGTGTAGGTAGCGCCAGAGTCCCTCACTTTATTCTTTTTAACAACTAAATTTAACATACCTGCTCCCCATGGATTGCATTGTACTGTACTACTATACCATGCAATTCTTCCGTTCTTCCTCCCCGTGAGGCGATCTCGGGTATAACCGTGGCGATAGAGTCCCCAGAACCCGCGATCCACCTTTTGAAGGGCAACGTATAGGTACGCGATTCTACCTGTATGAGCCCTTCTCCAGACGTACATCGGCGTGAGGTGGTCGGAAAGCAGTTAAAATAAATGACCCTACTGTAATTACCTGTCAGCATAAATAAAGGTCACTACCGTAATTACTCATCAACTTCAATAAAGGGCGCTACCGTAATTACACCTCAGCTGAAATAAATGGCACTGCCGTAATTACCTGTCAGCATAAACAAAGGGCACTATGTTCGTGAACATATTGAGGATGGAGATCATGTTGGTTCATAATAGAATGTCACCTGTTCCTTTATATCAGGTTTCTGTTATAGACCATAAGGAATTGCAATAAATGTTAGGTTTTACATGTTTGTGAAATTTTGGGAATTGTTCAATACATTTATATACGGTATCTTTTATACAGTTTTTTGTTTTTGATCTTTTGGTACCGTAAAAGTCCCCTACCTCCAAACCCTTTATGTATACCGTAAATACCAGTCAGCTAATAAAGGGCGTTACCATAATTACCCGTAAGCTTAAATAAAGGGTGTTACCATAATTACCTGTAAGCTTAAATAAAGGACACAGCCGTAATTACCCGTCAGCTTAAATAAAGAGCACTACCATAATTACCTTTCAGCCACAGTTGGCACCTTTGGGGGGGGGGGGGGGTGCAGATACCTGTCTAAGACAGGTATTTGCACCCACATCCACATCCCACGGGAGTCTATGCCTCTTCTCCCCCCCCCCTCGACGCGATGTCTGCTGGGACACACACGGGTCCCAGAGACAGCGCGGACCATTCCTAGTGCGCTGTGTGACTCGCGCATGCGCAGTAGGGAACCGGAAAGTGAAGCCGCAACGCTTCAATTCCTGATTCCCTCACCTAGAATGGCAGTGGGAACAGCCGAGCGATCAATCGGCCTCGGCTGCCGACATCGCTGGATCCTGGGACAGGTGAGTGTCCATTTATTAAAAGTCAGCAGCTGCAGTATTTGTAGCTGCTGGCTTTTAATATTTTTTTTTACAGTGAAATCCCTCTTTAAGTAATTATGCCTCAGCAGGACACTACCGTAATTATCCATCGGCTTAAATAAAGGGCACTACCGTAATTACCAGTCAGCTTAAAATATATACAAGTCATACTATTTGTACAGAAAAGATCACACTTTCAATATTGGAAAGTTGATTGTGGCTGTATCTTTGCATTTGAACAACACTGTTATTTACTCTGTCCATGATACTATTTATTTGTGCCAACAGGTAATTTTTTCCTGACAAGCTTATGGAGTTCTCCCCCCTTCTAGGTCCAAGCAGTACTTCTACACAGAGGTTTAGCAACATCTTAAAGCGGAGTTCCACCCACAAGTGGAGTTTCCGCTCATTGTACTCCTTACCCCCTCCGGTGCCACATTTGGCACCTTTCTGGGGGGGGGGGGGTTAAGATGCCTGTCTGTCTTTCACAGGTATGCTGTCCCCACTTCTGGGAGCCGCAGCCACGGGTATTGAGGTCACCTCGGGGCTCCCTCTTCCATGGTCGTCGGGCCAGTAGAAGAGGGGAGCGACACCTCACACATGCGCAGTAGGGTTCCTGGCGTGAAGCCGTAAGGCTACACTGCAGGATTCCCTTGCTCACAATGGAGGCGGCAGCTGCAGTGCTGACATCACTGGACTCCAGGACAGGTAAGTGTCCGATTATTAGAAGTCAGCAGCTGCAGTATGTACAGCTGCTGGCTTTTAATTTTTGCAGCGGTGAGCGGACCTCCACTTAATAATATAAATCTGCACTTAAGATAATCTGTGTTGGAAAGCAGTCCTTTAAATACAAACCAGTACAACAAAATTACTGAAAATCTTAAAAATTCAAGAGTTACGTGAGCGTAACTTTAATGCTACAAACTATTGAAAATAATTTAAAACTTTACCCATCTTCATTTTGTCCTTTACAAAGTCACTGGTGGCTGTCTCGGTTGGGTATTATCTATGTAACTCCGCTGATAAGTCATCCATTAACATAGAGAATGCTCTATCTTGCTGTGCATTATTTTAGACTGCTCTCATACAGCACAATTTTTCCACTATAAACTTGATATATTAAATGAGCAAAATGGAATGTCACTGTTGCATTTAATTTGCTATTACATTAGAAGCATGCTAGCAAAGAAATAGAACTCACCTCAATCACTTTGCAGTCGAAATCCTCATATGTTTCTGGTGGGAGAAGAAAAAAATAGTCTGCATATATCCAAAGCAAAGATAGCAAACATTCAAGATTTCTTAATAAAATTTGGAAAATTACTGCTACTTTTTTTACAATTTTATTTATTTTACAAATAAGGCTTAAAGCGGTTTTAAAGTAATTTTTTTTACTTTTGCCTACAGATAAGCCTATAATAAAGTTTAGCTGTAGGTAAAAAAAAATAAAAAATCTCCTAAACCTTTATGGTTATTCCCCATGCATGCGCACAGTGGATTCTCGGCTGGAAGCCCGGCAGATGCCGGACCTAGCCGGAAAGAAGTCTTTCTTGACGACATCGCAGCTCCAGCCACTCACAGTGCTGGAGCCGCAATACTCAGAAGACACGCCGAGGCAACATGACGTCTCCCTCGGCGTGGACCAGGTAAGTTACCGACGCCTGGTCCTAAGGTGAGTATTTCATAATGAGCTAGTATGTGGTGCAATTCTAGCCCTAGACCTCTGTAACTCAAAACATGTAACCAGTAAAAAAATTTAAAATGTGGCCTATGGGGATTTTTAAGTACCGAAGTTTGGTGCCATTCCACGAGCGCGTGCAATTATTGAAGAGTGACATGTTAGGTATCTATTTACTCTGCGTAACTTTATCTTTCACATTATGCAAAATAATTGGGCTAATTTTACTGCTTTTTTTTTTTTTTTTTTTTTTAACACAAAACTGTTTTTTTCCCCCAAAAAAACACGTTAAAAAAATTGCTGCGCAAATACCATGCAAGATAAAAAGTTGCAATGACCGCCATTGTATTCTCTGGGGTCTTTGCTTAAAAAAAAAAAAAAAACCCCATATATAATATTTGGGGGTTCTATGCAATTTTCTAGCAAAAAAATGATGATTTGTACATGTGGGAGAGAAATGTCAGAATTGGCCTGAGTGGAAAGTGGTTAAAAACGTCTGTTTTGCTGCGTTTGCATGCTGCGTTTGTGTTTAGAAGTGTTTTTTTTTTTTTCCTTAAATAGTAAAAAAATGCTTGTAAACAAATGTGGCTAAACATGAGTTACTGTGTTTACAAGCTGTTACAGGCGCTTGGCGTCTTAAATCCCTCCTGAACGCCTTTTTTGCTTTCCAAAAAATGCTTCTAAACTCAACTGCCTAGAAATGACTATAAACCACCCTATGTACATGTACTGATAAGATAAGAGAGGAGAGTTCAAGGGCAGCTGAAAAAAAAACACCCAATTGCTCCTAAACATCCGTTTACCAGCAGCAGTGTACATGAAGCCTTAGGATTTACATACACTATAATCTGTCCAAAAATGATTGCTGAGATTGTGAAGCATAAGATATTACTAAACCGCTTTCAGCCTAGGTTCACATTGCCTCGATGCGGCACATCGCATGTGATTCACATAGGAATTGCACCACATGATGCCTGAGCGGTGCGATCAGAGCCCTCAATTTTGTATGGCTCAAATCACACCGTATCTGCATCAAAAAGTTTATTTTTGTGCTGCACCGGGATCGGATCACATTGGGTGTTTACACTAAGTGGCCTTCCTCAAACTCCACCAGCACCCCACCTCTAGAATATTGCTGATTACAGATTATTTCGGTCTATCAGGGCTGAGTCACGTTAACATTTGCACACGTGCTAAGAGACACAAGTAAGAATGGGCTTTATGAAGACGAGCAGTTAAAAGGCATATACTGCTACTTAGGATTCTATCTAAAGGTGATGTATCTGTATCGCAATGAATATACTATGTTCAATGATTCTAAACAGGACATAGACAAAAACGAAGCGCAGTTTGTACTGTACATCAAAATGGATCTGGCTGCATTCTCAGGGGTCAATACGTTTTACCCAGTCACAGAGGACATGGCCTTTTTCCCCAACTTGAGAAAGACAAAGAGAAAACTTAAATGTCATGGAACTGAAGTAAACATTCTCTTTTTCTGACCTTTAAGGGGAAGGACAGTGCACAACAACATAAGGAAAAAAGATCCAAGGGAAAAGAACTTGACAGATTGTTTTCTTATCACTGTAGACAGGTGAAAAGGAACTACATTACAATGTGATTCGGCTGACTAGCTGAAGGTCTTTATTTCCCCTATGATTAATCCCAAATCATTTTTTTCTTTACCACTTTAAAAACTTACACATAGTAAATTGGTATGCATCAAATAAACCACAGGGATAACAGATACAGAAATGCTTTTGCACATAATAAAAATATTAGTTTAGGTATCAATAGAATATAAATACAAATACTGTGGCTGCTGATTTTTAATACAAGAACACTTACCTGTCCAGGGATCCGCGATGTTGACCCCCCGGGTCCAGGCGCCACCATTGCAACTAATGGAAACCGGCAGTGAGGACTTCAGGATTCATAGCCGGTGTAGTGTCATATTTTGCTCCCCATCATAGAATGCTCCGGAAGTGACGTTGTGGCCAGAAATTTAGCACTGCGCATGCCTGATGCATTCCAAACACTTGCGCCATGCGTTCCAAATGATTTGCGACAATGCAGACCAGTGAAACCATCAGATAATGTCAGAGAAGTGAGGGAAGGTAATCCCCTCCCTGAGCCACAGTTACCTGCTCTCTCTCCGCCGCTCTCTGCTCTGTCTAAAGTTAATGTCACAATTACCTCCCCTCACTCCCGTGACATTATCTGATGGTTTCACTGAACTACATTGTCGGAAATCCTCTGGAACGCATGGTGCAAGCATTTGGAACGCA